>NW_011370220.1:67209-79709 GCF_000735185.1 Notothenia coriiceps
ACCTAAGTGACCTAAGGTTTCAAGACGCTCAGTTTTATTTTATAAAGCTAAATTGACCTATCTATAGTCTTTCTTCTTTTCGTAATACGAACTGACAACAAATCTGACACTATCGTAGCTCCTGGTCGAAGGTGTGTCTTCCTAAATAATCTCTCATTTTAGACGAAATGTACATTTACGCATAAATTGCATTGGACATTACAAGAATATAATGTCGGTTTAGACTAATTAAACCGGACTATTTAATTGGGACATTCCATCATTCCGTTCGTCAATCCGGTATGTACGTTGTACACGTCGGAAATGTAATTACGTTCTTATTGGAATAAATCATATAAAGGACGTGAAGACGAGAACACTAAAACCAATCTTTTCTTTCCTTTTGCATGAGGTTTTGTGGAATTTACATAAAGCTATCAATTAAGTTGGAGAAATCGTAGAATTCTTTTTGTTTCGAACTGTCTAACGGGAACGTCTTGATTCTTGTTAATAATGTGACGACAAGCGCACCTGTTGCGTCCGTAAAGTATTTTGGACTCGGGTGATTAACCCCACTATGTCCGTTGTACTAATATTCGTCAACCTTGCTGTAGGTAGAGTACAGTTACCTTCAAACAGTACCACAGGAGGTACAGTTACTCCTCTTGTACTTCTCGGAAGGAAGGGAGAAGGAAAACTAGAGGAGTGTAGGGAAGAGGAGGAGTAGAGAAGCGACTGACATGAAAGAGGAGGTTACAGCGACGATAGTCTGTAGTACTTTCTAAGTGTCGAGGACGGAAAAATTGTGTAGAGGTTGGGGGGGGATGTGAGAGCGTGTTTGTGTTCTGTTGGCACGTAAGTATATAGACTCGGGACAGATCCTTCTTGTTACAGTCCTACCTTCAACCTAAAAATGTTGGTTCCCTTTCCATGGCAACTAGATTTCCATAAGATAGCAAACCAGTAAACATGCAAAACAATTATAATTTACATTGCAATAATGTTTATATTGATGAAGCTTAATATTCTGTATGTAATGCTCCCACATTAAAATACACATTTACATTCTACATAGGAACCCATTATCCAGAATGACTGTGGGTAAAGGCCCAATAGATTAAATTCCTCCATTGCCAACAGATAATGAGTAAAAGTGATAAATGCCACGGTCGTAAGGCCATCCTGCATCCTGATCACATATACTGTATGAGGAGTGGTGTGGTGGAGGGGGGAGAACTGAGGAGCAAAAGCACAAATCGTTGGATGCCTCAACATCAATCTTTGCACCTAAAATCAATGTGGTACAAACCAGCATCGTTTCTCGATAACCTCTGTCTCTCTTTTCCTCCTCTCCTCTCTCCCACAGCTCTAGTTCACACCTCCCCCCTTTGTTCTCTACCCGCCCTTTAATGTTGCTTCCTCCTTCTTATCAGCCGCTATTTTTACTTTCTCCTCCTCCCAGCCCTCCTCCTCTCATCTTTCTCCCCCTCTTTGGGAGTCGAGCATCCATCTGTTTTCCAAATGAAAAGATGCACTGTTTGTCTGATGTGGTGGACTCGGTGGTTGCTTGGTTGCTTTATGGGTCAACGTTCATACATATGCTTCACGGCCATACACTGTGTGTGTGTGTGTGTGTGTGTGTGTGTGTGTGTGTGTGTGTGTGTGTGTGTGTGTGTGTGGGTGTGTTTGTGTGTGTGATAAAAAAAAAATAATGTTTAATGTTTTATACCTATCATAATTTGGTTATTTTTGTCTCTAGTGTTCAGTTCAATTAGTTTTGTAAATCTGTCATATTTAAATATCTGTTTATTTAGCTATACGATTAACAGCGTTAATGCAATATTTAACAATTTTATTGCAAATGGCAAAGGTGAATTGAATAAATTAGGAAAAATAATCTGTGGAATAATTTATAATGAAGAAAATATCTACTACAGTTCAACTTATACTGATTAATTAATGTTCAGCAAAGGGTTGAAACCCATTTTCCTTGTGCATTTTAATTTACATCTGTATCTTTTTCATCTGATTAAGAAGAATGATGAGCTCATGTTCATTAAGTTATATCATACAATATTTTTATAAAGGTGCAAAATAGTTTACACTCATCCTTCACTTGTTCTTAAAAAGTATAACTTCTTATGACAGTGGATTCGGCAGGCGTGGATCAGCTGAGTGAGCTCACCCTGCGTTTCAGCTCACAGCTCCTAGCTCTGCATTTAACAGTCATGCATTGTGGTTTGTATTTTCAGCGAAGGACATGACTGAAATCTTCTCACTGGCTTATCTACAATGTTAGAGAACGTACAGTGAGGCTCTACAGGGCCTCTCATTTCTATCCATTGTGTAGTACAACGATTGGTTATATTGTTGTTGTTGTTAATTTGAGTCATTAGTACAGCATATATTTCATCAGATATAAACAAGATCAGTCCAGTTTTCTACAATGGGGATTTATCATTTTGTAATGAACTGATTGTTCTCAATTATATTATAATTATAATACACAGTCAGTTGCCATTGGCCACGGTCCGGAAACAAAAATCCTATTTTCATGGAGGAGGATTTATTGCAGGGTGCAGAGAGGCTCTTCGGTTGTTCAACCTAGCCTGATTTTTATAAATGAGCTGGACCAAATAATAGAAGCACTTGCTATTGTAATGCAATACAGTTTACTAGCAGCACACACTACAGCCTCCAGAAAGTCCATAACATTGAGCCAAAACAGGGAAAACTAAACATTCTAATAGTTTTATTGCAGGACTAACTATTATTTTTACATATTTAGCTTGGTGTACCATGGCACCTAATTGTTGGTTATATATCATTGGGTTTTAATGATTTAAAAATCAGCTCAACAAAGCACAATTCAGCTTTCGTGACTCGTGAGTTTGTTGTTTATGCAAATAAACGTAATAATTGTCATTAATGTACTGATTTTCATTTTTTTTTTATAATAACCTCAAGATGCTGCTACACAGAGTCAGCTGATTGACAGTCAGGACTAAGATATTGATTACATTTATAAAGGAATAAAAGAACATTTAAATATGATTTGTCAAGTATAAACCTGAAAATCACAAATAAGACACAATGTATTTATCTTGGAATTCGTACTCAGTTAGCAGCCAGGAATATTTCCCCCTCATATTGGATTCAGTGTGTTGAACACGATCATTTTGTTCAATGTGCTGTACAGTCGCCAGGGGAAACATTACATTATTATAGATAATCACATACTGTCGTTTGTAAGTATTTTCCTAAACCCCAGTAGGGTTTTTATCCGTTTTAGAGCTTGAATTGTCTCTGTGAGTAGATTTTGTAGAAGATAACTTGTCCTGACAGAAGTCACTACCACACATGTGCATGCACACTTACTCCCTGACCCCTGACCTGTGTGTGGAGAGTTTTATCGGAGGCTGATCTCACCCGTTTGTAGCAGGTGTGTCTGTCACGGCTCTACAAGGTAAAACATAGCAACCGAGAGGAGTGATCATCTATGACACATTGCATGTTAGTAGAGTGAAAAGGTGATTGATCGTAATGTAGAGGTGTGTATATTAAAGGTCAGATCAATAAGGGATCATGCTGTAGCTCTCAAAGTGTTTCCAACTGCAGCATGTCACCCCCTCTGGATATCTCATTGGAGGTGTGGATAACTAATAGAGAATGTGAGACCAAATGCTGCATCTGAAGAAAGAATCCATGTGTGTGTTTTAATGTCAGTTTGTGCATGTGCGTCCTATAATTAGACATGCTTCTATATGTTGTGTTTATCTGAGCTTTACTTTGCTCCGTACAGCAAGTCTCCCTAAACACAGAATCCTTTTAGTCTCCCGAGTGTCAGCTCCGAGGCCATTTCATGTTATTTCTTATTGTTATTTTATGGCTTTTCTGCTTTATTAGATAGTTTGCCATGGGGACTGATGGAGAATTGTTTTCGATAGAGGTGGCGTACTGCATAAAAACTGCTCCTTGGCTCATAACATTTTGAAGACACAAGTGCTTTCAATGAAATGTAATATATACTTTACCTTTTCCCCACTTTTCTTTTGAATCTTGTCAAAAAAGTGCTACAGTATAGTCTTTCTATATATCAGTAAATCAAATAGATTTTCTGCTGAAAAAGCCCTTTTTTGTTGATAAATACCTATGATATCTTAAGCACATTGGCGATGTTCTTGTACTACAGAGGTTATTTGGTCTCTGAAAATGCCATTGGTATCCAGAGCTACAGAATAAGGATGTTAGTGGTTTGTTGGTGGTTTTGCTTGCCCTGCAAATCTTAGGATCCAGCACCGTATCCCTAGGAATTATAAACATATTTAACAATTCAGCACATGATTTACATCCAAAGCCAATGTTACAAATGCAGGAAGTTGCGTGCTATGTAAAGTGAGGCGGAGAGTAGGAGAGGTTTGGCTGATGAAGTAGCATTTAGCACATCAGGCTGGCATGCAGAAGAAACTCAAGTTCCCGCAACAGAGCTTAACCATATTTTATTGCCCATAACCACAGTCTCTGCCTAGTCTTAACCAGAGTTTCCATGCACAGATATTGTAATGGTTTTAGAGTCAGTGTTGCAGTTCTTGTTATCCGTCTTGATTACATGTTGCTGCATGCAAACCTGATTGAAACCCTGAATGATCAAATTATCAGTGTGAATGATGCGACCTATTTGAGGTGAAAACAGAAAAGTGCGCGGGGTGCTCACCCCTTTTAATAACATCTTTACCTTCAAAAGTTCCCCTTAGACACTTCTGGTTTTTCCATAAAACACCCACTTTAACAACTGCATGAAAGCTAAGGAGGAAGCTTTTCAAGAACAGAACTTAGTTTTCACTTTGTTGGTTTCAAACCCATATTTTTCAAACATGTTATCATTTTTTTATTTAGTTAAACTTAAGATAACCCTAATGTCCATCTTCATTGATCCGCCAATCTGAAACGATGTGCCAGTTCACCCAGCAGCTCTAATCAGGCAGCAAGTGCCACATTCATTTAGTTTGTCCACTGTTCTGACATTTAGGACTTGACCTGGAAACGGCCGACCTGAGGCTGTGACCCAACGTCTCCCTCCCCCTCAGAGATGTATTGCTCCCCGCTGAGAAAGGGCAGGGATGGAGAATCGGCCTCCAATGTGCTCGTTACCCCCCCTCACATCCAAACACTCCCACACTCCACCTTCCCATCAAAACCAAAAGCGCGGTGCATTTGGATTAGAGACTGATGTCTAATCTCCTGCTAATCCCGGCCTGTTAATCTACATGTTTTTAGCTTGCAACATTACAGCTAATGCACCGACCTTGCCGTAGAGGGAATAACTAAATCTCTCCCTGCGTTATTCCATATTTGTCTCTGTCTGTTTGACCTTTTCGGCATGTTTACATTTGCAGAAAGTGTGATTATTTTATACTCTCATTTGAATTCCTCCTCTCCTTCGGATTGGTCACAGGTGAACATGATCTCTTGTTTAGTTTACGGTCAGCTAGGGTTAATCCCAGCAGTCAAAGATAGCTGTCTTGATCTTTGCCCTCAGTAGAATTATCCTCATACTTACACAAACGTGCACCGTCAGACTCCGAGTCTCCGCAGCGTGGCACCCACCAGTTGCCACTTGTGCTTTTTTACAGTCTGAGTAAAGGGGAGTAAAAGTAGTACTTAGTTTAAGAGCCTTTAACTACTCCCAGAAATGACATAGAATTATGGTATTATACGGTGGAGTTGGTGCCAGTGAGCACACACACTTGCTGGGCTGCAGACAGGGCCGGACTGTGGGGCGGTGGGGTATTTTTAGTTTAGTAATAGTATAAAATAAGCTAAAGTCCATCCCAGAACAGTGAGCCTACACCTCCCACTGCTCCTTTCTCAGCCAATTTACTCTGTCTTTTATTTTTAAACTAACATTTTCTCATTTTTATACCCTTTCATTCCCTTTTTATTTCATGTTTACAAGTCGGGTTTTCCAGGCCTTCAAAGCATCAGCAATCACATTATTCATGGTCTTGTTTGTTTGTTTGTTTGTTCTCATTAAAATTGCCTGTATTGGAAACAATAAACCCAACATTTATGTGTAATGAGCTCAGTAAATGTGTTATATAAAGAATGAGCATAACACCGCTATGTAAGCTAAAAAATACCAGTCCATCACTTTGTTTCAGACTGAAATATCTCAAAACACATTTCATTGTGAGAATGTTAGCATGCTGATGTTAGCATTTAGCTCACACACCACATTCAACCTTACAAAGCTGAATTCATGGCGGTAGCCTTTAGGTCTTGTTGAATAAAGGACAACTAACATTTATTTTAATTATGGTTTAGTCTAATGAGCATTCTCTCAACTATTGTATTAATGATATAGTAAATTGGGAACAAAAGCAGTGTTCAGAATGCGTTCATGTACATTCGTTTAAAATACCAATATCTTTTCTATCAGAAATGCCATGTTATGCACATGAAAATATATAATCGGAAAATGATTCTGTTTGAAGCCACATAAAACAAAGTAAAGCACACATTAAAGAACTGCCTAGGGAAAGTTTGTTGAGAGACTTTAGATTAATAAATCATAAAAAATATTATAAATCATTCCACCTTGGCTTTGAATTCAATTTGCATTTACAAGAGACTTTTGCAGGCTCCTTTCCAATAAACATGCAATATTGATATAAGACAAGCAGCTTCGTTGATTTGCATGTTGACCAGCTTTGCTCGCTGTGGAAAAAATCTGATGAACCGTCACAAAACTGCAGTGCAAGTCATTTTTGTGACGATAGAAAATCATGTTCAATGAAGTGTCAATCAATTACGCTGTCAGTTTATGAGAAAGCGTGAATATATCAGCAAAAAAAGAGGAGTGTGACTTAAATCACAGGGAAAAGATGTAAGCTAGAGATTTATTAGACACTTAGAAGTAGATTACAGCTTTATAATTTACTCCATTTCCCCTTTTTTCTCTCTCTGCTTCTTCTTCCGCTGATCTCCTCTCTCCCACCGCTCCCTCTCCTTTCATTTCCATTTTATTGCTTTCTCTTCCCTCCATCTCTTTCCTCTTTCATCATTACAGCTCTGTGGCTCTCTCTTCCCCCCCCCCCCCCTCGCTTTTGGGTGGATAGTAAAAAGGTAAAAGTGTACTTTGGGAGAAAGGCCATGTGGAACGCTAAATCACATACAGGTGCCCTAAGAGAGTGTGAGGTGAAAACACACACACACACACACACACACACACACACACACACACACACACACACACACACAAAGGCACCATCAGCCCCTCATTTAGGAAGCAGTAATTTGCCGCAGTAAGTGACAGGGTTATTGTAAGACGCTCATTAAGAAAGGGAAGCAGCGAATAAACGTCTGACTGAAGGGAATAAATTCAAACCAGTGCGCCACTTTTACTGCTTAGCAATAAGCCGCTTTGATGTGGTGTGTGATGGCAGGGCTGGGGCAGACTCAGGGTGTGTGTATGTGTTTGTATGTGTGTGTCAGAGTGGTAGTTACATCTCCTAACACAGATGTTACACTTTTTTTTAATCGTGATCACAGTATCTTGTTATTTTCTGCGTGTATCATGTAGATTATACAGTACGAGTGCACTTCAATATGTACTCTACATGTAAATCCTTTACTAGTTTAAAGGGTTAGAGGTCAGAATAGTTATTATGAGACAGACTGTTACCGCGGTGCCAGGTCACTTCCTATAACAGACTTTCATCTCAGCGGGAGAGAGGAAGGAGAAAAGAAAAAGAGGGATGAGTGGTGGACATAAGAGGAAAGGAAATTAGACCCGATTGGAGTTAAAAACAGCTGAAAGAAAGTGCGATGTGTTTTATCCCATAGTATTGGGTGTTGCATGACATTGAACATTGATTAATTTAATTAGAATAATGATCAACAGTGACTTCATTCCATTACAAGAGTTCATCTTTTTAGCCAGTACCACTTGATCCAAACTGAAATCCCCATAAGGACAAACCTTCTGACTTCTGCGATCCTTTGACTTTTCCTCTAGTGCCATCAGCCATTTGACATTTTGGTTTTTTGAGGGGCATGTCTCAACAAATATTGGACTGAATTTGGGGCAGACATCCATAACCAGTTTAGGAGGAAAACACACAGTTGCACCATTTGTTCAACATTTGTGATTGTTTGTATTTCTTGCTGATGCACATTTCCAAATTACTGCAATTCACTTGGTGAACGCACTGTTTGTATATCTGAAATGATGGCCAGAGCGATTAAAAGTATGACTGGTGTTGTAATAAACAGGAATTATCACCTAGAGACTTGACTGTTTCGTTCATTTAATTGAAGAGAAGTGTTTGTCAAACTGTAGTTGTATTCCTTTGTCAGCAGCTGAAACAGGTTGAGCAATGGGCTAACATCTGGAAACTAGTCATTGGAGAGACTTCAGTTATGCTTTACAGTGTGCTGATTCAGCTCCAGCTTATATTGCCGACCTGTGAGAGGGATTAGTCTGCAGTGTGGCTGCAGGTTAGATGTGTGATGGAGCATTTTAGTGGGCTTAAAGTGTAATTGGATTTACACGTCTCATTTAACCAGCTAGATGCCTCGACAATCCCAGATATTGGAAACATCGCCTGAGTTTCTCAAGTATAGCAAAATTGATCTAGTATTTTCCACGCTACACAAGTAGTCTTTAATTAAATATAATTACAGAAAGTGCAACTTTCTAACAACATTTTTACCCAGGTCAGCAAAGTTTAGCCATGTTGGTACTTTATTGTGATTAAAGCTATAATTACAATGTCTGGCTTTTAAAAAAAAAGAGATGTATTCATACCTTGGGGAAGTAAGTTACTATGTTCATTAGTGTGAATGCTGTTTACAAATATTATACATTATTGGTGACATATGGTTTTAGTTCAAACATTTGCAGTTACAATATTCTGTTGCTTTTCAAAGTGTTTTTACTTTCTTTTCTCTTCTTAATACACATTCATTCACTACTACTTACATTTAATATCTAACTCCTTCAGCCTACTTTCAGCTACAGAAACCATTCAACTATTAACTTGTTCAGCTATTTCAGGACATTGAGGCTATACATGTTGTTGTTTATACCTTATTTTAAACCTTTTCTTTTACATATTAAGCTTCTTCACTATTTTTCCTACTCTTGCAGTTTAACATTTCCCTTTCAAGTTTTCAACAAAGTCATTGCAATGCATTTGAGCTGTAACAATTTGTTGTTGCTAAGTTCAGCAACAAATATACACAGTTTACAACATTCGCACACATTTTCAGCAGGAAATTCATTTTCTAGTTTGTTTTAGCATCTGTGTTTGACAGTTTTCTAAAACACCAACAATTGATGTGTTAAAAGCTTTACGCCACACATTACAAGCTGTGTGTGTGTGTGTGTGTGTGTGTGTGTGTGTGTGTGTGTGTGTGTGTGTGTGTGTGTGTGTGTGTGTGTGTGTGTGTATCTGTGTATCTGTGTGTGTGTGTCTTCTCATAAGACCCCACAGAGTGATGGAAATAGGTCCTTTTTCATTTTAGCTGTATGAATCTTACCAAGTAATTAAAAACAATCGGCATTGTGTTTTGATGGCATTGTGAGTTTCTTCCGTTGCCATACTGTTTTAATGCAGTTCTTTTTTTCTTCCCAGAGTGAGATACAGTTACCAGTAAAAGACATACAAAAAAAACCCCGCAAATAAAATTGTGCATTAAAAGGCGGATGCAAATTCACATTGTGATTACCCATCGAATTTGGCAGCAAATAATAACACAAAATCAGGTTATTATGACAGGATCCTAAAACAACATTCCAGTTGGTGATGAACGTTGGATGCTGTGTCTGTATGATCATTCTTTAAGCAGAGAGAAAACAACAAAAATTCCCATGAAGATTAAACCTGAACTTGCCCAGAGAGGAAATAGCAATAATCAGTTTGTAGCCCCGAGCCAAGCCAATAACGCTGTCTCTCATACGAACCAGAAGTCTAGCACCATGACACTATAAAAATAAGAAATGCATTAATTAAACTGCAAAACAGAGATAAACAGACAGTTGCTGTCAAGTGTGTAAATCAATTGCTGTATCAACAGTGTCCTGTCTTTGATTTAAACTGGGTGTTGCCAGAATATTTGACTTGGCTTAAAGTTTGTTTGGCTCGATGGGAGTTTGCTTTGAGTTTCAATGTATTTCTACTGTAGAAGTAGAAGGTGTCTGAGCATAATCTGGATTATACAGTATCAATTTAAGGGATAATGTGCAGCGAGGCGGTCATTATGGGGAAAAGAACACCGGACAGCCTGAAAGGTGTTCTTTTCCCCATAATGACCAAGTCACTGCACATTATCCCGCTTATTACCCGTCCAGATACTAAACAAACTATCGACTCGACTCCCAATATAAATTGAAATGATTTTGTGGACTTAAAAATTATCGTACTTCTTCCGCTAAGAAAAAAATGAACTCTGTTCAACGGTGCTCCAACGGCTAAAACTGAGACAACAACAACTTTACGGCAGCACTGTCGAAGTCTGTTCACAGTTTCTGATCCACTAACAAGTCCTTAAACATTGCAGAGCCCATACCATGTTCCTGTTAGTGTTTACTTCCTGTCTGCCTTCTTCTGTTCATTTATCTGACGCTCAGCGCTCCGTCTTTTAACCTCTTTTCCTTTCTCTCTCTTGATCCTCTTCAGCAACGGTCATAATAGTCCTTGACAGCTGTCTGTACTACTGTATTAACAACGTGTCACATGTTCTTAATTGTGATCAATATACAACTAAGCTGTTTAATATACGATACGATACAATGCGATAATACGATACGATAATACTTTAATTGTCAGATCAAGTCTGAAATTTGACTTGCATCACAGCAGCTCCATGTGTAACATCAACATAGACAAATATCAAGAAACAATACATGAATAACAAATAACAAACATTTAACATAACAGCACAATCACTGAGAGAAAACATTTTCTATGCCCCTTTAGCATGCATTTGATCTAGGGAATATATAGTTTTAACAACTGAAGGGTCTGTAAATGCCACACTTCCTGTCACTGAGTGGTTTGGATTGAGCTTTTTGCCGCCTGGCTTTCTGTCCGCCTGCAGTTTTTTTCGCAGCGTACCTGTTCACCTGCTTGGCACACGTGCTGATTTGATTTCTGGTTGACTTGTTGAGGCGGGCTCAGGTATGTGGGGGCTGCCACAAGGAATGCAGGGAATAAAAAGCAGACTGAGCAGGAGGGTGTGACAGGGAGAAGAAAGTGAGAGCCAGATGCCTTTGATGGAAAGAGGAAATGAATGGCTAAGCAATGTTGTCTTGATGTGGTCTCCATGGCGACCTGTGTAAGCTGTTAAACGTCTGCAGGCCAAGCCGAAAACAAGTTTTTAATTAAGTGGATATACTAATGATTAAGTGCAAAAATACCTAGCAGCTGAACAAGGCTCTGCAGTTTCTCTAAAGCAGCACTTAGCTTGGGAGGGCTGTGGGAGACTCTGATGTTATACTTGGCACAATATCAAGCCTTAAATTAATTTATACCATATATATCAGACGTCTCCACATAATCAATACTAAAGAATTTACCTCATCAGGATTCATGCCAGTGTAACAAGGTGAATAAACTATTTCTAATAACCAGGGTAATCTGGGTTTAACAAGACGTTGCCTTGACTGCATTCTTGACTCAGAGTTTATGGAAAGCTGATTGAGGCCATAACGTTGTCGGTTTGAGTCCCTGTGCTGCGGGTAAAATGTAAGAAAAGAAATTGAGCAGTGGCCAAAGATAAAAGTCTGTAATAAGAAGCACTCAGGGTTGATTGTGATGATGATTGCATTAATATGAAGCAGAATTGTACTGGATGGGAGCCAATCTGACCTTTTCCTGCATCCATGAATGTTCAAAAATATGAGTGGGCAATGATTAGACAAGAGCATTTAAAGTGAGTTTTTTGTTTTTTTTACCTTCAACCCATTTTAACTGCCAGAAGCATCAAATTCGCATCAGTCAGATGGGAGAGAGTCTCTCCTGTAGCTGCACTCTCTCAAGTTTCATCATTGTTTACAGGGCTGCAGGAAGTCTCTTTCTGATGATCAGGTCCCCTCTAGGAGGCAATAATAGCTGGTGGAAATCTTTACCGCAGATGTTTAGACACCACTTTACTTTTTATTGGGAAGAGACTAGGCTACTATACTACACATAAGTTGACTTCAACTTGTTAGAATTTCAAACTGCGTCTGAAACCTCTTCTGACTTTGTTTTTACTTTCTAAAATCTGCAACACAAGAATCCTACTTGAGCATCAATTGACCAGGTGCATGCTTTCTCACTCTGTGCCAACCTTAATGTTTTCCACAGTGCTCAACCATTGACATATTTTAGGATACACTTTCCATCTTTGAATGATCACAAGCCTTTCACATCGCCTTTGACTCTGAGCCGTTACAACTTGTTTTTTTAGGGTGAGGGATGTATTTCAAAAGTTAGTTGTGATGCAAGTCAACATAATACCTGTCTTCTCAAGGC
>NW_011370220.1:84709-96057 GCF_000735185.1 Notothenia coriiceps
GGACTGATCAGAGAGGCCGGCAGGTCGCTGCAGTCCGCCTTCAATGCTCTCCACAGGAGTTTTGACAGTAAGTAGTGTGTGTGTGTGTGTGTGTGTGTGTGTGTGTGTGTGTGTGTGTGTGTGTGTGTGTGTGTGTGTGTGTGTGTGTGTGTGTGTGTGTGTGTGTGTGTGTGTGTGTTTTCGACTGTGCAGGTGAAATGTTGTAAGTACTGGCCGGACGACACAGAGATTTACGGCGACATGAAGGTGACGCTGATCGAGACCCAGCTGCTGTCAGAGTACGTGATCCGGACCTTTGCCGTGGAGAAGGTAACACACACACACACACACACACACACACACACACACACACACACACACACACACACACACACACACACACACACACACAGTGTGTGTGTGTGTGTGTTGTGGTCGTGTGTTGTGTGTGTGTGTGTGTGTGTGTGGTGTGTGTGTGTTGTGTGTGTGTGTGTGTGTGTGTGTGTTGTGTGTTGTGTGTGTGTGTGTGTGTTGTGTGTGTGTGTGTGTGTGTGGGAGGATGTGTCCTATGCGTCAGGGGACCCCTGACTGGGCTGTCTATAAACTGAGAGCAGAGCTCACCCAACACAACTGCGAAATCGTGATAAGCCGATCCCCTGATCTCAAGGGCACAACACACACAACACACACAACACACACACACACACACACACACACACACACACACCACACACACACACACCACACACAACACACAAAAGAGGGGTGTCCCCCGGGGCAGCTGGCTGGTTCACTAATGANTGGCGTTCATCAGCAAGTGACAACTCTAGTCATATATCCTGTAATCTCACTTAATGTGTAGTTGGAACATGTCGGCACGTAGTAGAGTGCTCTTTTGTCACTACATGTGTCATTTCATTCACTTTGAAGGTACATGTTGAGCAATGACTCGCTGGGTCAAGCTAAGAAAGGTGACACCAGATGGAGTTAACTATGCAATTCAGAAATTGTGTAACATGGCCTCAAATTAAAGCGCATGAAATAGTCTGATACTATTCGTGAACAAATACCTAAGAAATGTAAATATATAACACTAAGTCTTGATTTATTTTTTATTTGTATTTTTAAATGATAATTTTCTCCTGTGGTCAGAGTAGGTTTATTATTTTGCCTGTCGCTACATTTTATTCGGTAATAAAAGCCTTTGTCATTTCATTTTTGCAAGTAATTTGTTTTCCTTTTAGGAATACATTTAGTCTTCCTACATGTTGGGAAATGATTCTACCACGGCATCACACTCTACTGTGCTCCAAAGCAATGATAGTATTCTGCTTTCATACAGCAGAGATTAAAGCCATTGTTTCAGTCAACAGTTTTCTTACGATTAGTTATTTTCCACACACTGGGCAATAATATTAACAATGCAGTTCTGAATAAAGCCCAATCTTGTGTTGCATTCCTAATGAATAATTATTTAGTAAACATTTATGCATTCTGAACCTGTATTTAAAATGTGTTAGTTGCAGCTGCATTACTCTATTTGCTTCTCTGTGATCAATACTTTTAATACAAAAAGAACATTTAGGATAGCATCTTAATCTCTAAGGAGATAATTTGATTGCTCCTCTAGCTTCACCATAGGGCAAAAACAGCCATTGTTATTGACTGATTTTATTACAAAGATACTTCGCAGTCATTACATGGGTTATGGGTTAAAAATCAGGTAAGAAATGAAGCGCAAAAGGCTCTTTTACATTGAGGACCTGTAAGTTAGCCATGCATACACATTTGTTTTAAATGTTTCAGAAGGATATCTTTACATTACATGTTAGACACTTTTATCCAAAGTGACTTACATACTGTGGACAATCCCAACAGGAGCACAACGACATGCTGACTGCAGTGAGGTTTGAACCTGTGACCCCCTGATCCCAACACCTACACACAACCCACTGCGCCACACACCTTTTTATTGCTACATATTGAATATGAACACTGTGTGAGCAATGTAAAATATAAGATGGCTGTGTATAGCTGGTTAAATGGTTGCGGTTTAGGGGGGAGGGTTTATTAAATATATACACTATATACTGTTATTTTGTATATATTTATTGCTGTACTTTTTTATCTTAATGTGTGCACATGTATACATGTGCCTGTTGATTGTGTCAAGGATATAAATATGTTATACATATTTTTATTTTTATATTCGGGATTGTGGGAAACGGTATTTCGATCTCTCTGTTCGTACACACAAACTGAAAGATTGACAATAACTTTGACTTGATTGACTAAAGAAAAAGACTGAATTAGTATGAAAGGTCTACTCAATTGAAATGAACTAGAGATGCCCGTTATCACTTACAAGTATATATTTGATGTAAAAGAGCTTAAATTAGCAGAACAGAAAAACACAATGCCTCTTTTCTCAAGACAACTTGAAAAAGATATTTCTAAACGCTGGTTTGATTCTGTCCGCTACCGTTTTAAATCCCCACATATCTTAATAATGTCCTCTCTCTTCCAAATCCCCTTATTCAATTATGGCAGCCTCTAATACATGTGTCAACATGTTTCATTAGTCTGTCCTCCTCTTCCACCAAAGAGATTAGCTCTCCCTTCTTTCTTTTTATTTACTAAATGCAGAAATATAATTTTCCCCAGGACAGAGGGAGAGAACTGTGAAAGAGAAAGTGATTATTTTTGTTCATCACATTTCATTCTAGTCGGCCAGCCAGAGATTATTTTTTTCCTGAAGAGACTATTAAATATGCTGCCTAACATTTACTTATTCAGCTTTCAATTTTGCTGCAGTCTACATTTAAATGCTTTGAGAATATTAGAGGGAGTGTGGTACTAGAGTGTGTGTTTTGTGTAAGTCTTGGCTATCTAACCCTGTTGCGTGAAATGCTTTTATCACTGAGCGAGTATTCATGAGCTTTATGCAATCGGACAATGCTAAGACTGTAAAAATATGACGTGGAGAAAGACTGCTTCATCTCAATAAGTGAGTATGAGCGTATGTGTGTCATAGAATGGGATCATTATTTCTATGAAAGTGCGTTCCCTTTGATGTTCCTTGTGGTAATTGTTGGGCGTTTCCAGTTCCTCAAAGGGTTTATAGCAGCTTCTATGTTGCTGAAGTCGGGGGGTGTATAGGCCGTGTGTAGGCAGGGACAAGATTAGAGTGCAGGCATGCTCTGCAGATGTATCCCGGTTACGGCGACTGTGCAGGACGGAGCACGAGAGCAAGGTATCACTGGTCATTATCATTCTGCTCCTGTTACACTCATCTCCTGATAGACCTCGTATCTCCATCCGCCCTGCTTCCCCGTCCCCTTCTCTATTCCACATATCCCTGTCTTCATCACTTTCCCCCTACCACTTGAATTGGTCTCGCTGGAAAGACAACATGAACAGAGGCAGAAACAAAGAGAGATAGAGGAGAAAGAAAACAATTAAATGGGAAAAGACATACATGGAAAGAAGGGTGCAGGCAAAGAGGAAGAAAGGTATGAGATGGATTGTGTTGTAATCACTGGTCCTTTGGCTGCCTGTAAAAGCAACATGCCTTTGGTCAGCCAATACCCAGTAAAACATATATTACAGTCTGAAGTCTAAATGATGCCCATGCTATTTCTCTTCCTCACCCCTCTTTCCCAGGGCCCACACTTTCTCATCTTGTCTGTAAACAAAGTTTCCACTGTGTCTTCGTCAGGAGTCCTACCCTTTGTTGTCATTGTTTCCTATTATTCCATGTGTTAAACTTCTCTGAACAGCCTAACTCACCTCAATCCTCCCTCCATCTCTTACTCGATCTCATGCGCTGCTCCAGCCATCCTACTTTGTATTTCCTCACTTTCCCTCTTGCCCCTGGTGACCTTAATTACAATGTAAAATTTTGATCTGGATCCAATTTCCAGCCTCTGACCACACAGCCCTAAGATTAATGCCCCATGGGTAAAATTCAATTAGGCTCCCCTCTGAATAAGGACTACACATGTTAGAAAAGGAGATTAAACAACAGGGTCCCACTATTGAATATTGGTATAAAAAACATTGGGGGTGAAGGTTCAGGTAATTATAAAAAAGGAGAGAGGGCAACAGCTACATATGAAGGATGACTAAATTAACTCCACTGCACTGAGCCTATGGGCTCATGCTGAGTTAAAGACCTAAATGGCCTCTATCATTCCATCAATGGGTCAATAGTCAATGAAATACTGTCAGTTGCCCTGGAAACCGACGCTATGCAACCGTATAAGGTTTATTTTCATCATTTGGGAATGTAAGCATTTGTGCCAAAAACAATCATTTTAAGCTACATGAGATAATCATGAACATGATTGTTTGATTCTTTAGATACAGGATTATGCAGCTCAAGCTATATGCTTGTGTAAAGCTACACTAGATGTCCTGTGTAACAGGTCTACTGGCATAAATTAAGCTTTATAAAATGTGTTTTATGTTTGGCAACATTTGGATTTAAATTGACCTCTAAAGTTTTAATATATATTACATTATAAAAAAGCCCTAACTTTTGTGTAACAGAATATATACTCTTCTGTTGTAATAAATGCATCAATCCACACTCTAGATTGGGTCTCTCTGTTTTATAACATATTTGACCAATTTAAGTGAAGCGTAATCTGCATCAACATTACTTTATGTCACATAACAATCCAGCTGTATGTGTTTTGAACATAAAACCTGACTACAGAGTGATTAATGAAGAGTCTGTAAGCTCCTCTGTTTCACTACAGGATTGAGTTTTTGACATTAGATCACAGGTGGCTTTAAATTCACCAATAGTCAGGGAATTTGATGTGTGTGTGTGCATATGTGTGACCAGCAGTGCGTGTCCATCCCCTTGTAAAGTGGGAGTTTGCTGTGTGTATGATGTGCCCTGTCAGTTCCTCTAAGTGAAGCTGCCAATAACGAGGCGTGACTAGCCTAAGAAACACAATTCAGGCTTCCGATCAATCTCAGAGGGGGGGGGGGGGGGCAGAGGGACCGGGACTGTCATGCACCTCAAACTCTGTCATTCGCTTCACCTCAAGGCACCCACTGAAGGTCACAGAGTGGCCTCAGTCCAGCCCCGTCAATCAGCATTAGACTCATGATTGTGATTATGCCATTAACAGGGATTGACTCATACATCATTGACCTCAAATATGGATTCTGATTCAGTTTTAGGTTAGAGACTCTGATTTCTGATTCACCATTATTATTATTATAAAGGAACTTAACATATATGGCTTAAAGGGCATTCCAAGTCCATATGTTATATATGCAAGTATATAAATGCAACCACATTTATATATATTAATACACACACAGTATGCCTGCATATTTTGGGCTAGGAATTATATTTGTTTCTGGAGGGGGAGTATCAGATGGTTGTGGTAATGAAGCAATTATAAGTTGTAGCTATAGTAGCCTGATTGTCAGATATCTACTAACCGGAGGCTTTTCTTCTCTATATGGCTGTGGGGACTGTGTGCAGCAGATTCAGGCTGCTGTAGAGCTCCACCATTTTAGCCCTCTGCTGTGTCAGGAGAAATTCCTGCCTGTGTGAGGACTTCTGTCATCCTGGCCTAATGTCTCTGCAGCAGCCTCCCAGGCTTCAAGCCAGACAACCCACCATGCCCTGTCTGCTGAACAGGGTGGAAGAGGTCACTGAAAAATTCTAAATGATCCTCCCTCGGGATGTATAATGAGGCTGACATTTTAAACTGGATGAAAGCGTGTGGTGTGAATACTTTTTGCAGCACCTTAATATTAATCGTTAACCTTGATACTAATCATATTTCTAGTTCACCAAAATATTCATTCAGGCTTTATTAAGAGGTTTTAGTTCAAGATGATAGTTTGAAGTTCTGAGATATACTATGCAAATGCAACCAATACTTTAGCAGTCATACCTTGTTTTGCCTGAAAACGGCTCTCCTTAGTGAGTCCTAAAGATATGGTGGCCTTGAAGTGCAAGTCAAAATAAAATTTCACAAAACACTACAGCATTTCACAAAACACTTCAACATTTAAAAAAACACTACAGAATAAAATAAAAAAACTACAGCATTTCATTTGTTTTGCTAAACCTCTCTAAAAAGGTCAAATGTCACTTGTTTTGCATCAATCTTGATACAGGGTACTTATTATATGTTATAGTTTGGATTCCTAAAGCTTTTAGTCTACCATCCCATCATTCAAGGGTGGTTTTCACTCATACTTGCCAACCCTCTCGATTTTCGCGGGAGACTCCCGATTTCATTGCCCTCTCCCGGTTTCCTCCCGGGGTCATATTTCTCCCGCATTTCTCCCGATTTCTGACAAAATCAGATTTAATCACGACTGTTTCCACTCGGACTTTAATACAGCTACACCATTGTTTGGTTTCCATGGTAGCGCGTCTCTTCAGTAGCGCGCAACTGAAAGTGAAGTTATGGTCATTTGTTCTGGAAATGTCATTTTCGAGCCTGATACCTGGAAAACAGGCTTGGGGCTTAACAGGTTTTAAGTAAAAATTATATTCTATGAAAATATATTGTTGATTAATTGTGGTAAGAGTTTCATCATCATTTTCATTGTCATTGTTATCACAAATAGAGGTATTTTGGGGGACTTTAAAGGATATTTAGCGAATATGTTCAACTTAAAATTAACAATATCTAATTTTAAATATCTATCATTATACAATAATGTGGTGCTTCCCTACAATCGAGAAAAGCTGCTTAAATACCATTTAAAATATGAATCCCATAAAGCCAAGCATTGGAGTAGTAATAATTTGCCAAACTACTCAGACTGTTTCATATTCATCATATAATATGAGAACAAGATTAAAATTCATTCATCAACGTTTTCATTAAAGGCAAGTATTAGTCTGATATAGCAATCATGTGAAACTTTGTACATTGCACTGAGCCCCACTGCACTTCTAGGTGTTTAAATAGCTTGCACCAAACACAGTGGCATGTTGACTCTATAAACTGCCCTCAGTGAGCTCAGACAGAGATGGCTATCTTGACCTGAACCTAGTCTATTACATTTGAGGTTAGATACAGATCAGGCTGGATATTCCCTTCATTTTCCCCACAGTATCTCCCAAGAGATCTACATTAAGCCTGCACAGTGACAATCTCCCAGGGCTTGGTTAATTTAATTCCCACTATGTGTCTTGCTGGCCTCTCCAGAAAAAGTGGTGCTGTTGGTGGGAGACCTACTATACATAGAAACCAAATGGTCCGTGTGCAAAGGCATCTGCAGTTACAAAGCCAAAGGGGTGGAAATGTTGGCAGTTTAGAGCCATTAACTGGCAAAAAAAATTCTATTATTGGAAACGGCAGATTTAATTATTTAAGGGCCCCTTAATTAGTTTGTTAAAGCTGAAACACCTTCAGGGCAGCTGTTTAGAGCAGCACAGGAATGCATTGGAGACTGCTGTGCCAAGGAAATAGGCAACAGCTAGATTTGCATACAGGAGAGTATACAATGCACAATACATTTGATAGTTTATACTAAGTATAAATTGAGTGTTATGGGACAGATACATCTACACGTACACTGGATCGTTACTGTTTACTGTCGTTGTACTGTAAATGAGTATCAAGGTGTCCATAATGACCAAAGCAATATTATATTTGCAACTTTAGTGAGTGTGTCTGCAGTAGTGAAAAGATGAAATGTAAATACATTTAAATTAATGTACAGTATGCTGTAAAGTATATCCCTTTTATGAACAACAATTACCCTATCATTTGGTTAAAGTTGTTTAACGATGTCCTAATTTAGTAAATCATTCTTATTTCAAATAGTTTGCTGTTCTCATCTCACTTTGTAGGTAACCAAAGCAGATAGACTTCATGGAATCTCACTGCAGTTGTCAGATGGA
Organism: Notothenia coriiceps; assembly: GCF_000735185.1. Taxonomy (NCBI): domain Eukaryota; kingdom Metazoa; phylum Chordata; class Actinopteri; order Perciformes; family Nototheniidae; genus Notothenia; species Notothenia coriiceps. The sequence continues at coordinate 92,583 of NW_011370220.1, forward strand.
GGGCATAGTGCAGAATGCGATATTTGTTGATGGCTTTGCAGTCCATGCTTTTAATTTTCAAAGGTAAACATATACCTTATTCATGTCCATATTCATTTGGGATTGCCCTGTTGGTTGTCTGAAAAGATAAGCTCTTTTGAAAGTGCTGCTGTCTAATAACTTTTGAAACAATAAGACTAAATGACACCAAGGGGTTTCAAGTTTTGTTGAGATTGTTTCTGCTCAGGGAAGGACATATTTCCCTAAAATTGTGATTTATATTGACTACATTTTTGTTTTGTATAATAACTGTAATTGTACAACAATTGAAACACCATTCATAATCAGTGAAGGAGATTTAGACATTTCAGGATAATGTGCAAAAATAATGTGTGCTTACAATGGAAGATTTTCAACAACATTCAGTAAATGTCAAAGGTGCACTGCCTCCTAGATAGGACTTTATTTTATTGGTATGTATTTATCATTATTTGTATTTATTTAGGTATTAAAATACACTTTTTCAATATTCTTCGTCATCAATATTTGCGTGTGACATTATGTTTTGATTTTTCCACTGACATGATAGAAGAACAATAATATTTCAAGATTCATATTTAAGTAAAGATTAGTTGTAGAGAGAGAGAGCCGTGGTTAGTGAATAAAATATATTTTCCATTTGTCAGTTAAAATAAATGTATACTTTGTTCTTTAAGGTGATATTTATTAAGTACTTTGGTTGGTGATCATTATTGATGTATTGTTGAGGGTTCACGTCCGTCAAAGCTCCTTTAAATGATAATCTATTTATTGTGAAAAGTAATGGTTTGCTTTCCAAGCATGCACCCTGGTGTGTGTGGTTGGCAGCAGTCTCAGACGGGCAGATAGAGATCAGCAGTGACTGAAGCCCGGGGTTTGTCCTTCCAACGGCTCTGAAGGACAGCCTTGGGTTTGAGAAGACACTCTCATTGATTTTATTTGCCTGGTTATGGGATGGCTGAGGCATCACCTTCTGATCGTTAACATTGACCAAACCACCTTTTTGTGTTAAAACCATGGCTGTTCTGACATGCATACATGTGAACAGACTTGTTTTGGAGGGGAGTGAGTTGACGCCTTGGAAGCAGAGACGTGACTAAATCCTCCTGTGAAAATCATTGAATTCGCTAACATGTCACACGTTCTTGCCTTTCCCAAATAGGTTTATTGATTTTTCTCTTTTAAGATGTTTTAGACCTGTCCCTTGGGTACAAACACTGTATTAATTCTGGCTACAGGGCGATCAATATGAATGGCTTGCAGGGTACTGTTTGATATTAGGATATTTTTTAAAATCTTTTTTTAACTAGGCCTGGTTATCCCTGATGAAAAGCGAATAATAGAAAAAAAGCAACAACATTACTGTTAAGTAGTTTTTTGTTATCTATCTCACAGAATTATGCATTGGACCTCCCCTGAATGTCGGCAGTCTATTTGTCGATTATTTTGTGTTACAACTTTTTCTTCAAAAGAAATGTGTAAGACAGAGAGCGAGATGGAAATGGAGTGAAGTCAGTGACATGCACATTAAAGCAGCTGAGCAGTGAGCGTGATATAATCTGTTTATCCTCTACAAACTTTCTTCCCTCACTTTATCTACCCCAATCCCAATCCTCTATCTCCGTCTTTCAAAAAAAAAAAAGTTATTGAATTTTCAGTTTCGACGACCTTTCAAGTTTAGATCCTGCTGCTTGTGGGGGGCCAGGAAATGCACAGCGATGCCCTAGACTGGTGCATCGGAGCCAAAACGTGTGATGTTAAGATCAGGGCGTGCCTCAGGGGAGAAGACGAGAAGATATAATGTCAGATTTCTCATTCTTCTGGTATGTTCTATTACACTGGTGTGTGCTTGTATTGCTACATGGGAGTGGATAGAGTAAACAGTGAGCCTTGTTAAGGGGGGCTACAGACAGGGTCGTGGACGATCATATACAATGGAAGAGTAAAGGCTGCATAAAGATGAAGGGATTATGGTCATGATTCATCTGCTGGTGGAAGTGAATGTATGCCGTGGAAAAAGCCATGTGTTGAGGAGTAAAAGAGCATTGAACTGAGGAAGGTACATTACTTTGAAAATAGATCTAAATAGACGGAGAATTAATAATATATATACCGGTACTAGGATTACAGCATTGCAGTAGTATGCCTCCACCAACCAGTGGAATTGCAGTTTAAATCCATGTCTGTACAAAATGTCATCACTTTATCCTTATAAATATGTAATAGAAAATGTCCTAATTGTCTTCTGAAGAGTGGTAGTAATAACAAGTAGAACATTCCGAGACATTTTGACTCTGTGACTGAAACTTGAGTGCGTGTCCCGATGCTAACATTACCCCCGCTGAGTAAGTATTAATAGCATTAGTTGTATTGTTAAGGTAAAACGAATAATATCCATACATTTTAGCTCACTTTTAGCTGACTATTTGAACTGTTTACATTTTCGGATTCTTGTACCACATCGTTTCTGAACATCTTTAGACTATCACTGGATGTAGTTAACGACCGACAGGTGTGTTCAAAGATCAAAGCATTTCCACGGCAACGCCCTGCCAGTGAACGAGACACAGTCTGTCAGAGAATGTAGTGACAATAGTGTGCTGCATTGTTGCTTCTAAGTAAAAAACTGTAACTCCAATCAGTTAAAAAAGAGGAGGCGGAGCTGCTGTGATAAAACGCCATCCTGTTCTAACATCAAAGATTATCTCTGAAACAGTATGGAGCTCAAATGCTTTTTCTCTTGCAGGTTTATAACAAGGTGAGTTCCTTGTTTTATTTCCTGCTTTTTAAACACATGTGCTCTTCAGTACAGGTTAGCTTTGAGTGTTAGCGAGGCTTGCTAATGTAAACAAAGACGAGATTACGTCCAAAACACGTCAGGCATTGTTTCTGATAGCAATTTTCTGTGGGTCCACCACGTCAGATCAGCAGCAAATCTGTATCCGCTCGTTTCACACCCGTTTTTAAAAGATTTGGGTACGGAGGAAGATTTGCTGCTGATCTGACGTGGTGGACCCACAGAAAATTGCTATCAGAANAGCATTTGAGCTCCATACTGTTTCAGAGATAATCTTTGATGTTAGAACAGGATGGCGTTTTATCACAGCAGCTCCGCCTCCTCTTTTTTTTCAAGCGGACCCAAAATCCGCATTTCTCTAACAGGGCTGCAAAAGAGGGGTTTGAGCAGTATGAAACATGGCTACGATGGGGGATCTGTTTGGTATTTTAAGCAAAAAACTTCACAGACATGTTTTGTATAGGTATTTTTTTTAATTATTATTATTATTTTTTTATAATGGGACACAGGGTTCGGTCCGGAGGTTGAGAAGCCCTGATGTAGGGAAACAGACTTACACATATAGCAAACACGAGAGTCATCAGGTGTGTTCATCTGGTATCCTAAATACTCTGGTAGGATATTTAACTGATTGGAGTTACAGTTTTTTACTTAGAAGCA
>NW_011370220.1:96095-102915 GCF_000735185.1 Notothenia coriiceps
GTGTGTGTGTGTGTGTGTGTGTGTGTGTGTGTGTGGGAGGATGTGTCCTATGCGTCAAGGGGACCCCTGACTGGGTGTTATAATGAGAGCAGAGTCACCAGACACAATGAAACGTGATAAGCCGATCCCCTGATCTCAAAGGGGCACACACACACACACACACACACACACACACACACACACACACACACACACACACACACACACACACACACACACACACACACACACACACACACACACACACACACACACACACACACACACACACACACACAGAGGGGTGTCCCCCGGGGCAGTGGCTGGTTCAGCTAATGAGCAGTTGACCCACTGAGGAGCCGAGGCTGCAGATCGCTGCACATCAGAGGAAGAGAGTGATGGATGGAGGAGGAAAGAGAAGGAAAGACTGAGTGCGACCACTAACAACAGATAGACAGACGAATGCAGCAAGTGAGAAATGTCTCATTAGTAGTGTGTTTTAAAATAAAAATGAAAAATAAAAGCAGAAAATAGAAAAAAAAGAAGCAGGAGGACTTGTCAGCAGAGAAGGACAGTATTATTAGTCTGGAGGCAGCGGGCCACCTCAGTAGCAGTAATGTGTCCGCCCATCTGGTTGTGGTTAGAACAGGCTGGCACCGGTCCACAGCCTTTGAAGCACGGGGGGGAAAAGCCCAGACCAATTTACTGCAGAGACAACGAGCTGACTCTCTTATTCTTTCAGTTTGACCTCTTTATCGCTCTGTATCCACCTGGCTGCGAAGAGACATTTCTGGGAAACCTTTAAATGTAAAATAAATGTGTTAAATCTGGTACATTAAATGGCATTAATTATTTTCTCGTGTTTGATATTGTTTTTAAATAGTGTATGGGAGTTTTTCAGTCTGTGGTTATAAGTATGGTTTGATTGTCTCGTGTGTTTACATTTGTTTTTTCTCCTATTGGTTTTGTCCAAATTTATTTATACTGCTTTTTATATATTTATTGATGTTCAGCCCTTTGGTCAACGCTGTTGTATTTAAATGTGCTATATAAATAAAGTTGGGTTGGATTGGATTGGATTAATTATCCTCCATAAGAATTGAAATTGTTAGTTATTGGATACATTTCTACAAAATAAAATGATACTGCATTAATCCATATTTTTTCATTAACAATGAATCAAATCAGTGTGTGTAAAGTAAAAGGGGACGCTCATATCGGAAAACTCACAGAGAATAATCATCCGACTCTCAGCTGTACAGAGAGTTTTAGTTTTACGGCAAACAATTTCACTGTCCCTCCACTTCCTTAGTGATGTTTACAGAGGAAACAGTGTGATAAACCCACTGTACGCTACACACCTAGCACCAATATATATAGGATTCACCAGGTGTAAGAGTTTGTGAATGCAAACACTGAGGTAAACAGAGTGAATGCTTGACCTACAACAGTCAGGTAGACAGAACAAATAAATAATGTGAAGAAACAACCCCTTTCCTCATCTCTATTGTTGTTGTTTTCTTCTCCTCTCCTTATTTCTCTTCTCCTTCTCTCTTTCCTTTGTCCCTCTCTCTCTTCTCGCCTCCTCCAGCCTACTTCACTGAGCTGCACGGCAGCTCTGAGCGCTCCCTGCAGGAGGTGCTGTCTCCACTCGGCCCCCTGTACTCCCAGAACACGCGTCTCTACGCAGATCTCTACACCGACCTGCGACAGTACTACAGGGGCTCCGCTCTCAACCTGGACGAGACCCTCACTGAGTTCTGGTCCCAACTCCTGGAGCGCACCTTTAAAATCTCTGCTCCTACAGATGTGAGTGAAGAAGTGAAAGTAGAAGACATTATGCCATGAAAAAGGGATGTACAGGATGATGAAAAGATAATAATTTAAATAATAAAGCAGAAACCAGAGTGACCTTCTAAATACGTGTTCACATTATGGCCTCTGTTTTGGATATTTAATAAAATCTTGATAACGATCATGTGAAATAGACCAAATTATATTCAAATGGGAGTGCTTGAAGTGCTAATCGACACGATTAAAAGATTTGGTGAACTAGTTCTCCTGATCCATTCAGCTGCTAACTGTTCTCCCTCTTCAGTTCCTGCTTTATTTCTGACTCATAAGGAAAATCATTTTCCAAAAGTTAAATTTTTAGACCCATCACCTGTCTTGAATCCTCATATTTTATTATTTTTAAATGGAAAACCAGTGGCATGGAGAGTAGATGCATTTCTGAATCTCTTATAGTGCCATACTTTGTTAAACTACAAGGCTTATAGTGTAATCACAATGTTCCTGGCCGATGACCTTTGTAGCTGGCAAAAACAAAATAACTAATAGCATCTTCATTTTCCCTCCCTGTCACCTTTCGCAGGTCACCCTGTCAGACGACTATCTTGAATGTGTTGCTAAGCAACAGGAGACGCTGCGGCCATTTGGTGACGTCCCGCGAGACATGAAGGCGAAGCTGATCCGTGCTTTTGTCACAGCCAGGTCGTTTGTCCAGGGGCTGATCATCAGCGGAGAGGTGGTCAGGAAGGTCTCCCAGGTGAGAGTCTGTGTGTGTGTGTGTGTGTGTGTGTGTGTGTGTGTGTGTGTGTGTGTGTGCGTGTGTGCGTGTGCGCGCGTGCGTGCGTGCGTTAGTGTGTACATAAGACGTAAACAGAGAAAGAGTGAGTCAGACCGAGAGAGACAGGATGAGTTTTTGATGAGAGTTTGAGTATTATTTACAGAAAATCGTGTCTGTTACAAAGAACTGCTAGGCTGCTTCCTATTAAATCAGATATGATGGGTGAATGTTTGTCACACCCAAACTGTCAGATAAAAATGTCTCCACCCTAAAAAAAAAAGAATCAGAAAATTAAGCTCCAGACGTTGCCATCAGAACAAAGCTATCATTTTGACAACTACAGTTTGCTGTCAAAAATGGGTGTGAGGATGTTTATCTAGCTCTCAATGCAGTTATTTCCCAACATTCAGAGACAAGTGACTGATGTGACTGGGTGTTTGTTCTATCATGTATAAATGTGAATATCCTTACAGTACCAGGCATAAATATGATTCTATTTAGATCTGCTTGATAATAGCTAAACCAATGTCATGAGGGCAGACTTTTTACTTCAGCACAACCGTGATGTACTATCATGACACAAATCAATGCAGACTTGATTTCGACAGTGATGGATTACTTAAAACTCTAGTCGGTGGACTGATTTTCAAACTGCACAGAAATAAATGCACGAAGGCTGGTCAGAATATGCCTTCAAATATGAAAAACTGCATAGCATGCTTTTACAATAGTAAGCAAAACTGGATCTTACATCTTGCTATCATACATGGTGTAATACCTCTATTACCTGCCCCCCTTCTTAGAGGTGTCCGTCTATAACATCTCTGCAGGATAGTTGTTAAAAAAAACTCCACTGTGGAACTGGACACCTTTCACGACTCAGAAGCTGACAGTGTAACAGAAACCCTGGACTGTATAAAGATAAGGAAGGCCATCACAGTTTTTCTGTTCTCTTGTGTCCCATATCATTTTACAATACTGCCCTCTACTGTTCATCATGTTCCTTAAGCGGTTAATACTGGTGTACATGTCCCTCATGGAGAAAAGTCTCCAATGGAAAGGAGAAGGAAAGAGCTAAACAACCACAATGTACTACTGTGCATATCAACAGTGCATTAAAGGGAGAGAAGAAGAATCAGGACTGTAGTAAAGCATACAGTATTACATGCCCTTATTTCACTACTGACTCTGATGATACTAATATTTTTTTTTCTAACCTCTCCAGGTTCATCTGAGTCCAGACTGTACGAAGGCCCTGATGAAACTGGTGTACTGCCCCCACTGCCGCGGCACGGCCTCCCTCAAACCCTGCTCCAACTACTGCTCCAACGTCATGAAGGGCTGCCTGGCCAACCAAGCTGATCTGGACCCGGAGTGGCAGAACCTTATAGGTGAGACTCAGAGATGGAAGGGGTGGTTTGGATGTGTGAAGTGGGGTTGTATGAGTTACTTATCTATAGTCAGTGTGACAGCATGCCAATAAAAGTTTGGTTAGTTTGAATTCACACAATTACACAACATAACCAACTATCCTGGCAGCAACTCCTGTGTTCTGCGTGCTAAAATTACTGTTTTTTTCAATGGAGTTTGATGTCTTTGATGAGACATTGGTAGTCATTTTGGGCCATTGGATTGAATCATTTGAATCATGTTTTATTTTATTTATCACATCCCTGCATGATATATTTTGATAAGATCTGAACAATGTTCATGCCTTCCCTTTTTTCCAGCTAAAAATATTTGCCCTCTGCATATGGCGCATTTCCAATGCAGGGCCACGCACGGCTTAGTAAGGTATAGTTAGGCCTTGGTAGGCCAGGCTCACTTTATGCTGCGTTTCCAGTACAGTTTAGTAGCTGGGGCAGCAACTATAGTAACGCAGTCTAGGCAGAGCCCTGACGTCGTCTTCAATGCGAACCACAGAAAACCAACATCAGCCGTTAGCTGTTAGTACTCAGAGCTCACTGCTCCTCATATCTTTTCAGAAACTAGACAAAAGTTAAACAAGTACAAACCACAGACTGTCTGTGTCATGGCGAATACAGTCGCTGGTTTATTTATGTCTGTATAGGCCGTTGTTGTGAGTGTGGACGGAGTATATATAACGTTAGCTTAGCCGATCTCCATTCAGACATCACGCATTTTAAAAGGTTTTTCGCCTCGCCGTCTGTCTGCAGACTTGTCAAAGCATTAATTCATGGTTTTTACTAACCGGTATCAGTATGTTGTTACTTCGGCATCATTTTGAAACGTGTATTGCAATTAAATCACGGTCAAATATGTTCATCTTGTTGTAGTTGTGGCCTCCTTGCCAGCGATTCTCTCTCTAGTTTAGCATACTCAGCCCGACTCAGCCCGGTTGTTCCTGGCCCTATAACCACGATTGTAATTAGGACCCGCTAGCCGGTACTAGGCCAAGTGGAAACGCAACCAAAAACGGGCCCCGCACGGCTCGGCACGCTTAAAGCGAGCTCCGCGCTGCAGTGGAAACGCGCCATAAGTCTTAACGAGCTCTCCCATGCACACCGTTATAAAATGTGGAACAGTATGACATTTTCGCAAAATGTAAGCTGCGACTACGTGAGAACCATACTAGCTATCAACAAATATTCAACTAGTATAATAAAGTCCATAGTCTCGATAATCGTTTGAACTTGTAATCTTTGTTCTACGTTAAAGTATGCAGAATCTGTATGGGGTAAAAGTGGGGTGATTTAGAGCTCTCTTCAAATGGATTTCCCATTCATTCCTTAGGGGGCAAATGATCGCAGTTTTCTGTAATTTGCGTGAAAAACGGCTGGGCAAATCTCTTATAAAAGACATAGCAAGTATTAGAATTGAATTGAATTGAATAGCAACCGGATCCCGGTCATTCCGCACATTTTGATTTGTGGCGGAAGAAGGAGAAAAATATGATGTAAGTATGTTGAATACTATACTGCGTGTGGCTTCGCCAGTCACACAGAATAAGCTTTATATTTTATTTTTGTTATGAAAAAGCAAGTTTATATTCACACTGCAAATCATTTCACATAAAGATTTGTAGTCTAATGATTTAGTTGACTTTGATATTGCTCCTGCAGTCGTTTCATTTCTCCACAGCAGAGATTAAGGTCTAATCTCAGTGTAACATCTTCTGCGTAACCTGCAATGAGAGTTTAATTTTGAAGAGTGCTGATATAGTAATCTAATGTTTCCCTCGATCCTCACTTTTGCGGAGTATTAAAAACTGATGCTAAATCTATGCTTTAACTAGGATCACTGCGAGTAAGAATGGTCTTTCAAACCTAACGTGAGTAACTGTCACAAATTGGCACTGAAACATGAGTTTTTCAATGTCATGCGATAGTGGGAAAATAACTTAATAGTAATCAGAAAAATAGTTAAGGGCCAAGGTTGTTGCTCACGTCTGCATGAATCACAGACTTTGAGGATTAAGGAGAGAAAGCTACCTCCACACACCAGTAAAGGTCAGAACATGCATTGTCCACTGCACATGTTCACTTCCTTTCTCTCTCGTGAACTTTGCTTTATTACTTTTTTTCCTATCCAAGGCCGTGCTTACAGGAAGGCCAGAGGAAGAGAAAGGTTAGAGAACCAAGAGAACATCACTCTGAGGCATGGTAAAGAGCGTGGTGTGTAGTTGGAAATGCATTTTAGCTTCAAGAAGACACAAAATTACATCAAATGTTAAGATTAAAATGTGCCATTTTAAAATACCTCCTTGGAAAAACATATGTCAAATGCCCTAAGGCCAGAACATAAAAATAAAGTGTGAGGGATATAGGGGAGTGCGGTGTAAGATGTAAACAACATTGCATCAGAAATAACATCCAGAATACATAGCAAAATCAGGACAATTGCAGACATTTCCTCATCAAATGTTAAACACATGTAATAGTGTTGTATCACAACTTGACCTCAACCCTTTAAAATCAGAATGCCAAACAATGAGAATGTTAGCAGAGTGGTGAAGAGAAACTCTGCACATTCGAAAACACTTTCACCTTGAAGTGTTAGTGAATGGGGGTGTGAACACATTTTGAAACTTTGACCAACAAACACATTTCCCATAGAATCAGCAGTTTGTTTAACTTTCTGTTTAAACCCAAGCACAAGGGATAGCAGAAAAGTGTTACCTTCAGCCCCGGGTCGGGTCATCAGGGACAAAGGTGGTCAGAGGTGAAGGTCCAGGACGTGAGCCATAGGACAGGACAAGGGGTGGGACACACATTGGTGGAGGTCACAAAAACACAACGGCGGGGGAGGGGG
>NW_011370220.1:102960-128871 GCF_000735185.1 Notothenia coriiceps
TTATGCCTGCCGCTTGGTTATTTTTTCATAGGTTTGACATTTGTAAATTCTCATCTCTCTCACTGTATTATTAGTGACCACTGACTAATGTCTTCACTTGTCCTGTAAATCACATCAATAAAAAAAGGAAATAAGTGTCATTGCAGATGAGGTGTGAGCCTATTAAAATACCCTGTTGCCAGGTAGAGCGTACTCCTCAGAGTAGATCTGCAGGAAGCAGAGCAGAGAGGATCTAAAAACAGCCGCCAGCGGTGTGCTGGTCCGGGGCCTCCCTCTGCGGGGGCTCCTGCTCTGAAAGAGGCCGGGTTACAGGGACCCTGCGGGGGCGACGGATCCCCGTGGGAGGATTTGCGGTGCAGGGAGGAAGTGGAACCAATGAGAGGAGGGATGGAGGGAGATGCGTTTGCTTCCAAGGCACCCAGGGCCATCAGGTGACGCTGTTGGCAGGAGGAGGAGGAGGAGATCAGGAGGAGAGAGGAGAGGCATGGTTAGGTCCTCTGACTGTCCCTAATCTCAGCCTTATCTGCTCAAGTCTTATCTACTTAGCCTTTCTCTTAACACTGAAAATCTCCTTTTAGTGCAGCTTAACACGTAGCATTTCTGCTGCGTCCTCTCAGAATTGAGTTTGTCTCGCTATTATATTTTTCCTTTTTAAGATCTTTCCACTCTCTTCCTGGTGACAGACAACATACATATCTAATATTTTTCACTCTCTCCGTTCAACTTTCCTGCTCTGAAAGTCATTATCCTTTATCACCAAATCTGTTACCATTTTCCAGCAAAGACTCTACTTTATAGTATAACTGTATGCAGAGTTTAGGTGTTGTCAGCGTGACTGAGCCAAGGTAAACCCCGCCCACTTCTGGAGGATCATTTTGTTGCAATTTAAATATATTTGTAAGATGCCCCCCTCCCCCCTCTGTTTCTGCCATCAGCATTTCAAGCTGCAGGGGGAATCCCCTTTCCGCGGACTGCAGGCCATGCGCTCCAGGGATCGTGTCTCTTTAAAATAAATACATTTGAATGGAGACTCGCGGCCTACTCGCCATACAATTGCCTTGCTCCACATACCGGTGCTTGAGACTGCTGTTTCTGTGCCCTAGACATCCTGGGGTTGCTTCCCTTGATTCCTCCTTTTCTCCTGTTCCCTCTCCTTTCTCTCTTACTTCCCGCTCCCCCTTTCTCATTCCTTATTTCACCCTCCTTGTCTTTGTCTCTCCTATTTCCCTATTGTTCTTAGCCTTTCGCCCCGCTCTATCTGTACCTGTAGATTGTTATGTCGTCTTCAAATTACATATGATGGTATACACCTCGCATCGTCACATGATAGTTTCCGATCTGGCAGTCGCGATTTTTCCGATCTCTTAATGACTGTGACCTCTTCTTCCCCTCTTTCTTCCTTCTCCTCTCCGCGAATCTATGTAAATCAGATATAATAACTGATCAACTCCTCGCAAAAACATTTCTCGTGTGAGGTCATGTGGGGGGTTAGAAAAAAAGGCCATTTCATTTGGCGCAACCCCTTCCCTTTAAGGTATGCTCTCACCAAATGCTTTTTTTTTCCTCTGGAGTACTTATGGAACACAGAACTGTTTTGGCAGAAAATAATTGAATTGGATTCCATCCTCTACTAGCTGTACACAAATCTATGACAAAAAACCATCAGAGTCCCACAGAGCAGGTCAGAGTAAGCGTGAAGAACGGCTACAGGGTAAAGTTTTTGAAGTTGTTCGGAAAAACCCAAAAACAAGTAACCATTTATACAAGCCGCCTTGGAGTATTTAGTTATCTCACTGGAGGCCACTTTGCACCAACTTTGCCAAACATTGGATCAATAGATTTAAAAGAAACATTTCCACAATGAGGTAACGCTTCTGCATTCAGGACCACATTACCCATTTCACATTCCTGACAAGTTTTCTTTGTAAATATAATCTAATGCTGTGGTCTAACAAGCCCTGATTTCGGCTAGACTTAGTCTCATCACCAAGATTCCTCCTGTTCCCCTCTGTTCAATCACAATTGGTACAGGGTAATATCTGAGAAATACCTGTTGAGAATGTAACACCATGCTGCAGGGGATCATATACTGTTAAACATACACACGCATTTCTTTGGGATTAGGAATTATCTGGAACAAACCTTTTAAAAGAAAATAAATAACATGGTCTATGGGTTGAGCAAGATGTACTCCTAAATAAACGGAATGTCTAAAGTAAATTGGATTGGTTAAACGCCCCAGGCAGCACAGAATATCATACAGCACATGTCAGACTCAAAAGTTCCAAAAGGTCAAATCATTTCATAACAGACCTGTCTCTTGCTTGGACGAATACCAGGTTTCATAACAAAGGTCTCTTGGCTACTACCTTAAACAAGGTTCTTCATTTTAACCCTTTGCCTATAGGAAAGTGCGATGTACAGGCCTTCGAGACGCTTTAACTTTAACCTTTTAATGAAAATACAACATGTACAACATATTCTGCGTAGAACAGCTTTTGCTACATGAAAGACCTCTCAACTTTCAAAGATCCTGATTTTTTTTTCTTCCAGAATAGATTTATAATGTGTTTACTGCATTTCTTTTATAAAATATGAAAGTCCTTTCTAAGTAAATGTAGTCGACTCTTACACCACTGTTCTCTGCAGCTGATTTGGTTAGTGACAGGTTTTAAGCAACACTTAAATATTTGGCTTTGACATTCAGACCATTGACTGCTATCTGAGTGCGCTTCTACGCCTTAAGGATACTTAAGCATTTCAGTTGCCAGTAAAGAAAAAAGAAGGGCTGCTCCTATTTTACCATATTGTGGCTGTTTTTGCTCTTCTTTGTTTTCTTCTTTCTTAAGCGGAGTCAGCAACCCTCATTACATGGAATCCAACCTTCTCTGTCTCACGTCTCTTCGCATCTTCTTTTCAGGTCTACAATTTGCTCCAAATTCCGTTCCCTCTTCTGTCTATATCGTCCTCCAACCCTATTCTGCACACAACGAGTCTAATCTTATTTTATACTGCAAAAATACTCTTTCTGTATTCTCAATGCAACACTCTTGTTTCATACAAGCTTGCTTCTCTTGTTTGCCTTTCTCCTTTCCTCCCTATCTATCTCCGTATGTGACTCCTAGGATACTCAACGATTGAGTCTGCGTAAATAGAAAGCGAGGTGTATAGTAACATGCTCCAAATCCACAGCAATCGTGCTCCTGTGCGCGCGGACATAATGTTACATAAGCCTGTCTCTACGTGTCCACATCCTGCAAGCGCAGATTAAATATCAATGCAACGCGCTCAGAAGCTCAAATCGACCACTCTTGACATACAGCTGTTCACTCGATCGCTCTGTCTGTCTTTCTGCATTGACTCTCTGCACGACATGCTGTGTCAGTGGGACTCCATTATGAGATATGGCGCAGGCTCACAGGTTTATATGATATCTGCAACCTGCAGTCCATCTTCGTGCCGCTGCCTTGGCATGGACTAACAACATCATTCAGACATCTACTTCTGACCAATGCCACTGTTATTTTGTTCATCCTTGCTTGCATATATGCATGTAAGGAGCATAACACAGAAGGCTATCACCATATGTTGAAATGGCCGAGAGATTAACGGACTATGGAAACATAGTTATAGAGGTAGCTGACGCTTACAAGACATCTGACTACACCTCAAAATGCATAGATCACACTGAAGTTCAGGCCATGTAGCAACACTAGTCAAGCAATACTACTATTTACTTACGTGCCTCCGACAGCTACATACACTATGGCAGAGGGACAATGCACACACATAACAAAGTATGCCTCCAATCTCCAATTAGACGACTCTCATATCAGAGGTACAATACGCAGAGAAAGAAAACAGGAGACATTCCTAGACAATCTTCTCAACAATATCGATAAATCCAGTGAACGGCGATTTCAACTACTACACCAAATCAGACAAACAGGAATGTGCACACACACACCTACTTACACATGTAAGGCTCAGTCACTACACGAGGATCGTATGTACTTGGGCAGAAGCGCTACGCTGCAAGGATTGTTTCATGATCTCCCAGTCTGATCAGGGAATCTGTGGCGCGCACACTGCTCTCGCGTCACTAATCACAAGTTGTTTGAGAGAACAAAGAGTGTGCTGAAACTTAAATTGCAATGATGCTGATCACTTTAAAAACATAAGGAAAGGCTCCATCCCCCTTTAATTATTACCTTAATATTGGATCACAAATTCACCACATGCACAAGCAGCATCAGCATACTGGGAACGTGACACAATGTCCGAGCCCACTACTTGTGTCGCCACATCTGCTGTCGGAGCCATTTGATGTAGCGCCTTGTCAGTCCGGCCGCTGAGTGAAGGAGTGGGAGTGCGTAAGTGTAAACGGACCGTCCGCTGAATCTGGTTGGTATATGAACTGTGATTGGGTGGCAGATGTGAGAATGGGTGCTACTGGTCGATATTCTGCCCCCTCATTAGACATGTAGCGCTACAGAACATGTGTATCTCGGCACCGCGACTACTCTTCCGCTTATATGGATTCTTTTCGCCCCATTTCCCCACCTTTTGGCTGCTCCCCGTCTCTCCTCATCCAGCTCATCCATCAGCCAGCTGCGGCTGCCCTTCTGCTCTCGCTCGTCCTCATCTGCCATTTTCTGTTGCTATACATACAGGGTCTGATGAACACAGGGCCACTACTGATTTTATTAAATTCCCGGCTGGTGGTTTGGTCACCAATGTACTGCTATATACTGTACTGCATGATAAAGACAGGCAATGTCCATTAGATATATGAATACATAAGTCCATAAATACAAAAAACGTTCCTTAAAGTGGACCTATCATGCTATATTCGAGCAATATATTGTAGGGCCATACCTAAATAAAGTATAAAAATATTTAAAAAAATTCAAAATACCAAAACGATCCTGCATTTTAGCCATGCTTCATTTCGCTCTATTTGCTCTTTCCAGCTGTGTTTTTGCAGGGGGCTGATTCTGTGAGTTGCATCTGACCACGCCCCCCTGCAGGAGAGGGGAGCGTGCTTTGAGATCATCTGCTAGGCTGCAGCGGGGAGAAGAGGGGGAGAAAGAGAGATCTCCATCCTCCGTGTTTTATTCTTATAGAAGTAAGAAGAGAAGTAATGGGGCAGAAACCCTCCTTTTTACGCAGCGGTCCAGACATAGACATCAAAACGGCACACCTTCATGCCGATCTAGATCCCTACGCTTCGCGTCGGGCTCCTGATCAGCCTGTCGGTGTTCTTTTCCCCATAATGACCGCGTCGCTGCACATTATCCCTTACATATGATTATATACAGTCATTATTCATTTGTTTTAAAGCAGAAGGCGCAAACGCTTGCCTCGGGGAGGGAGAAAAAGAGCCAAAGCGGAGAATAAACAGAAGGGCAACCATGGCAACCATGCAAGGGAAGTCTTCTTCGCTGCTTTTATGGCAGACTACAGCGCCACTTACAGGCCTGGCATATGTAGTACAGCGTCTCCAGCGCTTTCGAGCAGCAATGGCCGGCCGTGGCCCAACCTCTCATTCCCCTGATAGGTGGAGAATTGACCAATAGCCGTAGCGCCACCGTCCTGACGTCAGGACAGTGTTCAAATCTGGATCAGTCTGTATCAGATCTGTTGCAGCCCCTTTTTTAGAGATTTGGGTATGGAGGAAAATAGAGAGGGTTGTGTTTTCTGACACTTGGTGAGTTCCCTGGAACACCGGGGACACATATTCATGTATAAAAGACGTACAAAAGTGCATTTTGCATGATAGGTCACCTTTAAACTAAATAATAATTACTGAGATGTCTTGCAATTCTTTGTTTTGAAAGCAGCATTTGATAGGTACAGCATGCTCTTGAATGACCTTGTGAGACATTCCTCCGTCACATCATCCTACGCACATGAACAGATGTGCTAGGCAGCCTTCATCTTAAAGCCTTTTTTTCCCAACCCCACTTCCTCTCACTTTCCCTATCTGTCGCTCATCAGATGGACACATAGACTAAATCAGAAGGAAGAGTGTGTTTGCTTCCCGAGCCCCCTGATGGAATGTTAAATAGCATCTTCCTCCAAGGACTCTCATCAGCATATGGCCAATGCACTTTACGTGCCTTCTGATGGCACACGTCATACTGACTCAAAACCTTCTTCTTTCCTTGCAGATGCCAACATTGTTGGCCGTTAAAACATATTTCTTGACAGCACTGCCTCTGATGACTTCAATGGGAGCGAGCATTCACAAAGAAGCAAGAAATATTGAAGTGTGTTAAAGTCATGAAGCATAAAATAAGAACAATGAATGGTTTTATGTGCAGCTTATGCTAGGTGCACCCTTGGCACAAGATATGAAACTCCACAATATCCAAAACATTTGACACATCCACAAATCACTTGCTTTTACTAGGCCTGGGCAGAAGTAAAGTGTCGCTGCGTAATCATTGCTGCATGTCTTTCATTGCCAAAAAATTGCAAGCACGGCTCTCGAGGACTCGGAAACAAACCGGCAATTTGTAAAAACATCTGCTTAAAAGATGTGGGGAAATGGTTCTGATTGAATGTGAATAACATCCATCTCAGTGGGCTGATCCATAATGCATAGTGTCTTTGCCCAGCTTAAGTAATATAGAAACTGTGGCAGAATTTAAAGTGCTCAATAATTCATTGTGGATATCTATTCTATGAGCGAGAGAAAGGGTGAGATAGTGGGAGGTAAGGGACTGAGAAGACTTCTACAATCTTGCTGAGAGTTATAGACTGCTGTTAAAGGCTTCCACGTCTTAAAGCCCTTTAAATTATTAACATCGAGCTTGAGACATTTTAAAAAGGAAGAAACATGTTTTATACACTAACATAAAATGAAATCAAGTGAAACTATTGCACATTGAGTCCACAGCCACTTACCGACACTATGGAGTCAAAGTCTACAGCTTGCTGTGATTTTAATAAAGGATAAAAGACTAAAGCAGCGTTCACACACACACAAAAAAAAGGCATTCTCTTTCATCTCACGTAACTGTAGCTCTGTATGTGTGTAGCGAGAATGAAATGAACCTACTCTGCTCAGACTGGGCAGTTGTTGCTGTATTATACACGAGGAAGTGGTTAATTTCTGAATGTTCAGATCTGTAAAGCTTTCTTCTTCTGAAGAGTCGTATATATAGCTCAGGGTGTGAAGCAACCGCACACTGAGCTTTTTCTCACAGCCGTGAACACACTCTGCCTTAGTTATCACTTGAGGGAAATAATGCTGTGTATTCTAAGAAATGCTCACAAGCTGCTCTGTTCAAAATCAAAATGCATTATTAATGTTTCAACCAAAACACGAAAAATAGCAAGGCATGCAGAGTTGAAGCCGTGTCAATTACCTCAAGGAAACTAGGGGAATTTAGCGATCACAAAGAAAACGGCCAAGACAAACATTGAGCCCAGAAAATGAATGGTGTTAAGGGCTGTAAATATAATAAGCCTATGTCTAAAATGGACAACATTGTTAGGAGATTTAAACTACAGTATACAGCGGTTCTGCACTGCGGTCACCTCAGCCGTCTCTCAAGTTTTTTTTCTCAAATCAGCTGCTCTTTTTTCCCCTGCTATATTTGATGAT
The DNA here is from genome assembly GCF_000735185.1 of Notothenia coriiceps. Classification (NCBI taxonomy): domain Eukaryota; kingdom Metazoa; phylum Chordata; class Actinopteri; order Perciformes; family Nototheniidae; genus Notothenia; species Notothenia coriiceps. Next base: position 110,576 of record NW_011370220.1, read on the forward strand.
CGATACAAATATTTGTTACCACAAGTTCTTAATAAAAGTGACACTGTTGGACTCGGTACTAGTTTGACTGCTACCAAAAATAAAATGAATTACTTTTACTGTGTACTTTATGAGTAATCTTCTGTTAAAGTCCCCTCCATAGTACATAATGCATGTTTTCTGCTATCTTTGATGAATGATAAAAACCACAGTCCCCCCCCCTCGCTATAATGACCATTAGACCATTTAGTAAGGTAAAAAGCAAAAACGCCTCGCAGACACTCTTCCGTTTACTTTTTTAATAAAGAAAAACAAATGGTCTGTAGATACACGGATTCATCTCCCTCCATCATGTTGATTTGAATCAGAAGTTCTGAACATGAGCCCGCCCCACTCGACCTTCTGAGCCAATCACAGCGCGAGAATGACCTGCCTTCCGTTTCAACCATACTCCTTTCCGTTTCCACTATACTTTATCTCTCACATACATGCATTCTTCTCTTGCATACATATATTCTCTTCATACATACATATATTATTTATAATATTAAAATTAAATGTAAACATTGAATGAATGTACATGAGAGCAAAATGTATAAATATGAGCATTACAATATATGAATATGAGAACAAAAATGCATGAATGTGAGAGTGACAATACATGAATGTGTGCATTGAAATATGATGATATGAGAGCAAAATGTATGAATGTGTGAGTGTAAATATATACGTGAACATGTATGTATGTAAAAGGAGAATGTACGTGTGTAAGAGTGAAAATGTATGTATGTAAAAGGAGAATGTACGTGTGTAGGAGTTGAAAATGTATGTATATAAAAGGAGAATGTATGTGCGTGAGAGGAACAGTATGAATTACGCCCTGTACGGCCCCTCATACTGCACTGTTCCTCAATCAAATAGCTACGTGAACAATGCACATATGGTTCAAAATAGAAGCTTTTCTCATTGCTGAAATTGAGTCAGTGTTCTTTCAAGAACCGTGTCTGTCTGTTCAGTATAAACACCTATGCTGCATGTCACTGGAGTTTATTATGTTTTGCTCATACATCACACTGTGAAAAGCGCAGGGTTCTAAACTGATAGATTATTTTTTGATTTACTTCAAGCAGCTATATTAGTCAGGTTTTGGTCAAAGTCTAATGTTCAGAGATGTTGAGAAGTCTAGCTGCAGCTTGGGTGTAAGCCTGTGGTTGAGTCACATGTTACAGTAGTAAATCTAGTTTTGGTTAGCTCTAGAGCAGGGGTGTCAAACTCAATTTCATCGCGGGCCACATTTGCATAAAGGTTTGCGAATGTGAATGTCATTAACTACGTCTGAAAGCAGCAAGTCACTTCAGTGCACATGTCACAAAACGAGATGCATTGTGAGACATGTAGTTTATGGGCAACCTGCTTCTGTAAAGTGGCATGTAACTGTATAATAAACGTATTATATTCTTTGCAAGCTCTTGCGGGGCCACATAAAATGAAGTCGCAGGCCGGATTTTGCCCCCGGGCCTTGAGTTTGAGACCCCTGCTCTAGAGTCGTAAAGTGACACGTACAAACAGCTAACTTTGCTTATGTTTTAACTGTAAAATATGTTAATGAGATAATAAGCAGGTTCACCAAGGGTTTAAGAAATGTCTTAAGAATTGTTGTTTTTATAATTCTACACCTACAGGTGACGAGTATCTGGAACTACAGGCTACACCAGAGTAAGGGAGGAATATTACTGAGACACCTCCTTGATGCCTGCAGCATTTAGCTCTTCTAAATGTGTTGCAAAGAGTGCAAGATCCATTATATTACAGTAGTAGTACTACACATCTATCCTGCAACAGTACCGCAGACCATCTGCCTTGAATGCTTTGCACCCCAGCGCTATGATTACATTGCAACACAAATCTGACTGCTTCTCAATTGACCAGTTACCGCAGCAATGTGAAAGGTGCAACGCCTGCATTTGAATCAAAGGCAGAGCTGTATTTCAGCTTCTGTGAAGCAAACTTGACATTTGACACTGGTTGTAAATTTAAATAAATATGCAAGAGACAGAGAGGATAACTGGAAATTTTCCACAGCCAATAATATTCACAAAATACACTATTTTGAATGCCTGCACTGAACACACCAAATCATACATTTTTACTTGGTTTGTTGTGTTGGTTTCTGGCAGAATGCCCTAGATTCTCAAGGTATCTAAATGTATTCCCTTTACTGTAATACAGAATACTCTTCCGTGTGTATGTAGGAGTGAGGGTGCATTCATTTGATTTCCTTGGAAATACCACAGGGAACTGTTGACCCCAGACGAGGCACTTAAGCTGAGCGAGTGAAGCATTAAATCTTTATGGTCACTTTCCACTTTATTCAGCAGCTACAGCCATCATCTGTCAGGAGCGATGCACTAAGTTGTTTGGAAGCCTGTCAAGTGATGTGATTTACTATTCAAAGTTACAATTAGACACGGCCATACTACATAATTAAGATTGCACATGCCAACGTTTGCAGAAAGAGAATGTTTTAACCGATGCTGCCATGAGCGACAATTTCAAAACATTCTTATCTCTTGCTCTAGAATGAATGTAAACACTGTCTTAATATACTGCAACATTAAAGATATGAAAGAACATTTCATACTAAATTGTTGATGCTAAAAGGGCTCACCAATATTGCAAACACTTTTGTCTGTTGTTTTTTGTCTCAATAACCGTCTATTCTCTACATGAGGAGATCATAGTTAAGTCTTACGAGGGAAAATATCTCATCTTGAGATATTACGCTCCCCCACATTTCCTAATTAACTGCATAACACTGAGTGAATCACTTTGACTCACACATTTTGTTCATTAAAACAAGCTAATATGTCATGGGATATGTCTGGGAAATAAACCAGAGACTCTCGGAGATTGGTGAGGGGTGGAGATCTGAACAGTTGCCGTTCTTTCTTAATTAAACATTTCTTGATTTCTTCACTTATTCTAATAATAAGACAGTCTAAAGATACTCAAAGGAGTTTTAATAATTTAACAACTCTTACACAAAACACTGATGCATTCACTTCAAAGAAAGGTCTTTGTCAATACTGAAAGCAACATATTTTAAATAGTAAACAAACTATTCTAATGTCTTACTATATATCTTCTAGATTTTGTATTTCCTTCCATTGTTTGGATTTTTACCAGTTACCAAATGTTTGGAGCTTCTGGCCTGGGAGAACCATGCTGGGTCCAATGTGAAAACCAATCAACTCTACGTCTGACCTCTATTTTCATTTCATTTATGAGGTCAACACTAATCATTAGTCCCCTGAGATCTAGTGACCTATCTCAGAGTTTCCATCTGTCCTTCCTCTCCTCTTTCTAATCTTCAACTGCCAGTGCTGCGGATGCATTCTACAACTGTTCCCTGCTCCACCCGCCCTCTTTCCACAGTCAATTTCATGGAATGAATGCCTCTGATTGCCACTTCTGGACTCTGCTCGTTAGGGGAGTTAAAGGTGGGGAGTGGGAAACAGAATCCATGCCACCCTATGCAGTTTTTTTTCTTTTCCTGGGATGTTGGAAGCTGTAATTGCGACGTCAGATGTGTTGAGGAGAACTGCAGCATTGATGGAAGGAAGGAAGCCAGGCCTGAAGTGGACGATTAGCACATGCAACCACCCCCCCTTTCTGTACAAAACCCTCTACACACACACACACACACACACACACACACACACACACACACACACACACACACACACACACACACACACACACACACACACACACCCTACCCAAGTCCTTGGGTGTCCTTATGCTCTCTTTTCTTTTGAAATATTAATGTAATCATGTAGATTTATATTGAGTTCAGAGAGACAAAGCATTTTGAATAACCTGTACAAGCAGAATCTTTTTTAGATATTGTTTTTGCCTCTATTACAAAAGTAAAAACGCATGTCAGTGAGATAAAGTAGAACTAACTAAATCCCCTGGTCCTCTGAGCCATGGAAGCTCAAGTCAAGGCAAAGTAATCTACAGGGACATTAGTGCAGAATAGCACCTTGCCTTGAGCGTTTGTTGGTGTTTAATGTTTCATTTTGACAATGTTCTCCCTTCAGCCTGCGTTTAGAGCACACATTCTGTTCCTCTCCACCAGCGGCACGGCACTGAACTGTAGTTTCTTGTAAGGAACTAAATAAAATCGTAATGACTTTTCCTAGAAATGTGGCTTCCCGTGAGGTTTTGACAGGGCGACTTCCTGCCTTGCATCAGGGGGTGGGTCTCAGCAGGTAACGACAAAAACATCCCATAATGGAAAATTAATGTCTTCCAACTGAGATGATGCGCTAACTACATTTAGCTCATTGAGTCTGGTAAACAACATTAGACCGTAGAATGTGCAATACTCCTGGAAGTTCAGTCATTTGAGAGAGAGCTGGATAACTATGGCACAATTTATGTAAATTGTGTAACAAATGTATTCATAATTGATGAGCCTATTTTCTGAGGCTGGAATCCTCTTTGTGGGGAACAATAAGCGGCTTGATTTAACCAAGATTGGAAAGTCCCAACTGGTGTTTCCTCTCTACTCACAACTGCATAATGGTTTGCTTCTTTGCAGCACAGTGCTGAATACAATGGTTCTGAAGAAGCTAACTACACAATGCAGCAAGCAGAATTGAGCAAAAACATTTTTAAGTGGCTCAATATATCAGTCTAAATATCTTAATTGTCTTTAAAGCAAGATAACAGGGCTGACAATTAGTTGGATTAACAGTTGAAAAGGCCACTTCAGGTAATCATAGTTTTCACTGCCCTATGGATACACCTGCTAAGAGAATCACAACTCAATTGAATCTTCAATTAAAGAAGAAAGATTGAACATCAAAAGACAATGTGGAATGAAGTGAGAAATGTTTTTAGCCATGTTTGGAAAGTAAAGCCATGTCATTAAATGTCAGACCTCAACCCTGAATTAGGATAAACTAATCACAAAACAACAGTGTCTGGTTTAGTTTCAGCTGCTGAGCAAAAAGCCCTGCTGCTTGCTTTCATCTCGCCAAACTCTAATTAGGCAAACTGAACAAATACCAACGAGCAAGAAGTCCTTTGCATATTCAAACAAAAGGGCTCCTGAGTTCGAGCGAGCAGAAGGAGCTAAAGAGAGGGAGAAAGAGAAGGCAGAGAGAGCTGATCACAAGAAAATTAAACGGCACTGAACCTTGTAAACAAATATTTCAACAATGTTTAACACAATGTAGGAGACGTCTGGTGCTGCTGTGCTGTGAAATAGCCCAGCTCTGTTTGGAATGGGCTTTCACATATGATGAGAAAAAACTAGAGATGTCCCGATCCGATCACGTGATCGGGGATCGGAGCCGATCACGTGATTTTCAAAAGATCGGAATCGGGAGGAAAAAAATCGGGGATCGGGATTTTTTTTTTTTTTTTAAATTTCGTATTCAATGTTACAAAACAAAAATGACCATGTTCAAGTCTTAAAGTCTGAGGCCTTAGTTTTGGTTTCAAATTACAGAACATCATGTATGTGTTGCTTCTTTGGGGCTTGTTTTCATAGACCTGGTTGCTTATTTCTCTCAAATCTGGCAACAGAGTGGGCAGGGCGCAGTGTCTAATTGTAGCAGTAAGCTAACGAGTACTGAAAGCTTTATTTTGTTTTGATCCAATGCTGCACAACTGAACTGATCCAATGCTGCTGTGAAAGAAAGAAGCTATATCCATGTTGGATAGAATATTCAATTTAAATAAAAAAATAACCTTAAGGGACAACTTGAATGCTTTTTTTCTTTTTTTTCTCTTAATGCATTGCATAAAGATCGGATCGTGAAAAATCGGTATCGGCAAATTGTCAAAATCAAATGATCGGAATCGGATCGGGAGCAAAAAAAGGTGATCGGGACATCCCTAGAAAAAACCTCAACTAAAGAGACACAAAGGAGACAAAACACACCAAGTGCTTGTGTATTTGTGAAGGGGTATCAGTAAAGGAATGGGTTTTAATACAAAAAGCTACACATACTAACTACTCGAGCAGGGGTAAAGCAGAAACCATTTCAGCGTACTATTCTACCTGCATGGAAATGCCTAAAGCCTGTCATTCCCTTCATTAATGATTTCTCCTTTAGCATTCCACCTTGACGTGTCAGCTACCCTGAAATATATGAGCTTCTATAGTTGGCAGAGAAGGTTAAGGGGAAAGAGAAAAGACTGACACAAATCCATTTCTTTCCCCTCAACATTCCAGAAGGGTTTTTCTTCCCAAGTTATGTTTCTCTGGAAAGTCACTCATCACTTTACATGACTTCCGTGGACAAATCCGTGAGATGCTGCAGCCCGATCCTTGTTGGCATGGCAACAGGCTCCAGTATCCTTTCTACCATGACGATGGCCATACTGGTGTTTTCACATTCTGTTTCACATTCCCCTGCTCTTTGTCTTCCTTCTACCGGTGTTCTCATCTATTGATAATGTCTTGATGGTACTTTTTTAATCTCTCTTTCACCCTGTTCGCTAACCTCCATCATCCCCTCTTCTTCTGACCTTAGTATTATTTTTTTTGGCTCACGTTTCCCTGTCACTGTATTTCTCTCGAAGCAATTAAGGTTGTCATTGTGTGTTTTTGTTTTTCTACTCAAATACATAACGCTCAACTCTAAAAGAAATCAAGGGGGATTTGCATTTGAATAAGGTTATAAAACCCAATGTGAATTCATTAATTATAAGGAGGGTGCATTTTGATCAGTAATGATATTCACAAAAAAAGACTGTCTCCTGGTTCATTGCCCATAGAGGTAAACCCATTGGAAATGGCATGTATGGGGCAATACAAATAAACCTAGCCCTTTCATGAATCTTTCCACAGCAGGGAAATTGCTTTTAGGTTAAATACATTCTATAGCCAGTCAGGACTACTATATCTAATTAAGTCCATTGCCAAGGCTGTATTGTGTAAGCATTTGTTAGCATACATACAACACTGATGAAGTGCAGACGAGTGGAACGAACCCAGACCTGCTTTAATTAGCATGTTATTATATGACCATCATCCAGAACAAGCTAGTCCAACAAACTAGTGTACACAATCAAAGTTAAGGGAATCAACAGTACAGACGACAAACTAAACATAGAATGTCTTTGGGGTTAAAAAAATAGCAAAACAGAGATGCAGAGACACAACATATGCAGCCAAATACATTTCTCTGGCACCTGGCTATCAAGAAAAGGACCGAGTCTGTTAGCCGAGAAGCTCTCCGGAGACCAACACAGGCCTCAGGTAAAAGAATGTCATGTTATCTCACAGCCACACCTGATGTGTGCTTGTCTGCATGCAAAGGTATACTTTGGCCAATGCCCCCGGGACATTGATACTGTAAATACATATTGTCAACACTACTCCCGCCAAAACCCTCACCAGCACCGTCGTTTTGGCTAGCGCTTGTAGAGTGTATGATTGCTTAATCGGACAGGGCTGTTTTGCTAGGCTCCACTGATCCCATCTGTCACGACTTCATCCTCAGATCCGTCGTGCTGTTTCGAGCCCCACGACAGCTCTTTGAGAAAACCACTCAATCTGTTCTCTGGGCTATTTTTGCATTCTTTTAATGTTCCTCTTATAAAAGAAAAAAAAGAAGCATAGAGCTGCAGGTTGGTTCACATAAAACTATATTTTCACTTGGATTTGGGTTGAGGGTAGCCTGATTTTCGTGATCTGCGATCCCAACTTCCTCTGCCCTCCACTCACCCTTCCTCCACCACCTCAGAGGGAGCTGGCATAGGATCAGAGAAGCTTGGTGTTTCCTGAGTCACCAGCTATTTGGCACTCGGTGCCCTCCTTCCCTCCATGGCAGCAGTTCCTAGCAGTGTGCCTGCTGCTGAATACCAGTCGCCTCTGGATCAGCTCATCCCCGGGGCGCCAAACGGAAACTGGATTAGTGGCTCTGAACGCACATAAGAGAGAGCCTACATGTGCCTTTGTCCCTAGCTGTGTGTAGAAGCAGGGGGCCATTACTTGGTCACCAGTTTACAAGTTGAGGAGGGCAGATAAGACACTAACAAAAGAAAGCTGCTTTCAATTGATATTTATTCGCAATTGCTAGAGGAATATTCTACTACATATGGCTTAAAATAATAATGCCTGACTAGTAAATTGACTACTCTGTTAACATTATTTTATGTCAGGAAATGTAAGATTAGTTTTATTCTTCATCCAGTACCTGCTGGGTCATCCATGAGTCTATATAGCCTTTGACAGGGATTGATTTCATACCAAGTTAACAGTTAACATGAACAGTGAGTGTCACTGTGAACAAGTGTGCCAAGGAAGGATGAAAAAAACAACTATGTGTCAGTATCAGCTCCACTCTGATATAAGTACAGTGTCTGTGCAGTTCAGTATAAAAACACCAAAGCCTTGACTGGTTAGCACCAAAGATATCGCAAAAAATCTGAAAAAACAAGCTTCCTGAGGATTAGCGCTCTAATCCATGATAGTCTATGAATGCTAATGTGTCGGCTCGAGGCACAAAGAACTCAAATCCCCTGCGGCCCTCCACTGCTCTCCTTTACTTATAAGAACTTCTAATTATGTGACACTATAAAAAGATTGATTCTGGTGATCCACAAGAGTGATAACATTAGCATGTGTTAAATACTCAGGACATGTGCACCGCTATGTCAGGACTAAAGTAAGACCACTGTTGAGTATGTGAAATCAGGTAGCAAGGGATCAGGCTCACGTGGCTGGATCATCTTCTCTTTCAAAAGCCTATAACATCCTCGCTGATGTTTACAGTATAAAGACACAATCACTGAGCTGGTCTCTTTCTGGTAGGTCCAACAAGCGGACCACAGGGTCACTGAACTGCTAAATCCAATTATATGCAATTATGCACTGAGTCTTATTCCAAAGAAAATAGCTTTATGTGGACAGGCAAGGAGGTTAAATAAAAAAAAGAAGGTTTTTTCAGTGTGATACACCGCTTTGGCCATGAATTCCTCTCTTTAGGAAGGGGGGTGTTTGGTGTGAGTGTGTGGCTTGTGTGCAGTTATCTTCTTGCCAAGACTCACATTACGAAAACATTTGAATTAAATGAATAAACACGTCAGCTCCACATCTAATCTGCAGTATTGTTTATAAAATACAACTAAAAATAACTTTTTTTTAATGTAAAACGTAACCAATCTATCAATCCATCAAACGCAAGGTTAAAAATCCTGTTTACATAAAGTGTTGAAGGTTACCATACCAACCAAAACCAGCAAAAATTGCATTATAAAACAGATTGAAAAAGAATGCCTTGTTTTTAATGATATACTGTATAAATTCAATTTGTCAAAGTAGGCACTGTATTCAACACCAAAGTGTTAAGAGACCAATGAATTGAACTGCAACATGTCTCAATAAATGTCTGATGTACAGATTGTGATAAAGAGATACGCAACACAATATCAAGACTAATGAACTGTTTTTCATTTAAGGAATAAATTGGGAACACAATAATCATTTTTAACTACACTGAAAATGATACAGTGTCTTTGAAATAGCACATGTTACAGTGATCCAGATCAATCCATTTCCACATAGGCTTCTGTAATTACAATGAATTGTTCAGCTTAATAAGGCAGCTGAAACTGGGATAAAGATTGATACAAGGCGAAGTGGAATAGCTCTGCCTTGGAAAAAAGTCAGGCAGCCAAATCAATAACAGTTTCTGAGTATTTCATCAGTGTCAGTAACAAAAGCATATAATTAGAGCTGCCTCAGAAATACCTAAATCAATCAAGGTTAGTTTTTGTTTTCTCTCCACCCAGACGTATCACTTACAATTCAACCCTTTTGTGTGTGTTGTTTTTAGTTAACAAGGTGGTTCCACTGCCTCGTCCGCTTACAAATTCCCCCAGACGCCGCCTCCATTTGTTCGTTTGCATTCACCTCCCATACTGCCTTCGTTCTCCTCACCTTTTCTGCACATTAACTATCTCTCCGCCCCACTGCATTTATTGCAAGTGAGGGAGCTCGGGGAGGAGGCGGAAGAGTGATCAGTGTCATCTCCACTTCATTTCTATGATCAACGGTGCCTCTGGGGGCTCCAACCAACAGATCTGGGTACCCGGCGCTTCTGAACAGGCGCCATCTGCCACTGCCATCCCCGAGGCAGGGCGGCAAGCTGGGGCTGGGGTTCTACGCTGGTGCGGCAGAGAATATGAGTGTGTGTGAGTGCATCACCCTGAGTTACTGTGTATGGTTATACATATTAATGAGCATCTGTGCTTACGGGGAGCACTGTTGAGATGCTTTTAGTGTTTTCACAGAGTATTGGAGTAGTGCAATGCAACAGGTGTGTCTGTGCATATACTTGTGATGTAGCTCAGGCACACGTGCTAAAATCCAATAGAATGATCGTTTATGCTCTAATCTCCAGATGAGGGTAACATGGTCCATGGCTGATGCTGCGATAAAAATGCCTTCACAAAGCGATGGAAAGGGGAAAGTCAACATGTGTAAAAACTAAAACTTAAATCAGTGTGTCAAACTTTTAATGTAACTTCTAAATTCATCTCTCCACAGCTGCTTAGTAATGTGGCCCTGCAATTTGCGGGAAAATTGCATGCAAATCAAAGTCCTAAAGGGTACATATTATGCAAATGTTCAGGTTCATTTTAGTGTTTTAGGTTTTTTCTGAACATTTTACATGTTTTAAAGTTTTTTTTTAAATGTCACCGTCTGGCTTAAATGCTCTGTTCAAACGCATGTCCATCAAAAAAATGATTGGCTTGGTGGAGAACCTCCGTTGGGGGGCGAAATATTCTAATGAAACTGCAGGGAGCCACATCTGAATGGCTTGTCCACAAAAAACTGACTGGGTTGTGTTATTATGTGTTGGGTTAGTAGGCACTCATGATACAAACACATTTCGTTTTTCACAAAAAGGCCACTTTGTAATCACTTTATGTCACCTTCAGTTTGATAATCGTTGTCATGCTCAGCTGGAAGTATATCGACTGACAACAATGGGTTGCAAAAAGCTTAAAGGAATCTTCACAATGCGTGTTGCTGCCATAAATGTATAGAACAAACTAAAAAAACATGTCTAGAACGATACCAGGACTTTCTTTGGATTGTGATGGTGTCTTTAATTTTAAGCATGGACAATATGTATGTGTGTGTGGGCATGTTTGTGCATGTGTGCGGCCTCCTCTCCTTATCTCCTTCAGCCAGGCCACTCTGCCGACACACACTCCAAAGAGCCCCTAGTTGTCATTCATGGCGTCACACAGCCCCGAAAAATGTCAGCATGAGGGGTAGGAGAGAAACAAAGAGAGAGAAATACCCAGGAGAGTGGCAAGGGGTTAGGGTTTGAAGCCCAACAAAAACCCCCCGCCCCGCTATCTCAGTGGGGTTCCGTTATCTCTTCTGTTTTACCTCGTCCTTTCTTCAGCACCACGCGTATACACACACACACAGTGCTCAACGCCGTATCTGGTGGTTCCAAAGCACCTCCAACTTAAAAAGTGTCTAAATGCGCTGTTATGACATTTCTGCCATACTAACTGTTTTATGCAGAGAGCTACAGGTACAGAGACAACACAATGTCCACTCAATCGTTTTTTATGAGGATGATGTAATGCTTTATGGGGGACATCCAATCTCAGTTGAGCGTCACGTAAAACTGAAAAACTCAGATTATTCTGAAATCTAATCTCGTAGATGCATGTGATTAGAGTGGAGAAGACTACTCCATCCATGTGACTTTATATATTTTTCTTTATCTTTTTATCTGTAACACATACACACACGCAAAAACACAACCACACATGGAACAGAGCAGACCACAGTTATGTCCCACAAATACTTTTCCACCAGGTTCTAGCCGAATGGCATTTGTGCGATTACCATCTTGTTGCAGCTGACAGCCAGCGTGGTGACAACACACGCCGACAACTGGACGGCAGTATAAATAATGACTGCCATCCACTCCAAGTGTCAGGACGAGCAGCATCACATAACGGCCAGAGAATGTAAGACAAAACACAAACATAAGCTCACACACAGAGACAGTGATTTATAACCCTTTTACCTTCCGCATGCAGGTGCATAAGCAAAGGCCGACACACAGGGAACATGCCCGCACAAATAATACGCAAACATTGAAAGCAAACAGAGGAAAAAACACTTTTCAGACATCCTGTGATACCGCAGAATCTTTAAATGCTACATCTTACTTTTCATCTAACTGTGAGTCATTTCATTCCATCAGGAAATAGTTGCAGCACAAATTAAAAGTATCAGTTCAAGATGGAAACAGTGCAAAACAACACTTATCAGCCTGGCTTATTGTTTTCATTATAATTATAAATTGACTGGCATACTTTTTGAAAGCGCTGAAAATGCTAAAATATTCCTGTATGGCCTGAAATATCCATTTGTGGTAATTATGTGTTTTGTGGTAATTCTGTGTTGGTTTTTCTCTCTCTCTCTCTCTTTCTCTCTCTCTTTCTCTCTCTCTCTCTCTCTCTCTCTCTCTCTGATTTGATGGACAGTTCCATTACAGTGTTTCTCAGTGTCTTGTGTATGCAGATGTGCGCGTGACTAACCTACCATCTGTTCACACCAACAGTTTCTAACAGGGAGTTGTCCCTCAGACGCTGAATATCCAGTTTTGCTGTATCAGTTCCCTGCAAAATGTTCCTTAATGTTTGGATGCTTAAGCACACCGTGGCAGATCAAACCAAGTGGTAGTGATGATGATAATCTTGTAATTTCACTGTGGAATATTTTTAAAGGAACAACACACTCGAGCTGATTGTCCTTATCTCTGCCCGCTGTAAATAAGGACCTGCCGGTGAGCATTTACGTACAACTCTCTCCACTCTCAGGATACAGTGGAGCAGCAAACCACTTCAGCTCAGAAGGTATGTTCAAAATGCAGGGTTTTTTATTCTTAAATAATGTTCATTGCTGCAATAATGTTGATGCTTTTGTATCTATTCTTACGTAAATTATCAAACAATATAAAAAATATATATGTTTTTGCATGTTTTCAATATGATGTTTGGCTTTGGGTTTTAATTAAATTGACAAATCTCTTTGAAAAACAACTACTGGGTCACCAAACTGAAATGAGCAGCAACATTATTAAAGCTTGTTAATCAAAATTAGTGTTTTTTGTTTCTAACAGACAGCACAAAATTGCAGCCTTGTGGTCCAGACTTTTACTCTTCACATTCATTCCCAAACATACTGTGTGAGAGACAACAAAATCAGTTGTGGGATACTTGGCTGCTGTGTAAACATAGCATATGTATCCCTAATGATGGCTCCTCTCAAGCTACATGCCATCAGGGCAGGTCTGCAGCTGATGGAGGAGCGATAAGATAACAAACGGTTTATACAGCAGAGGAATGATAAGTCCCATGGTAAGGACCTCACAGTGGCTCGGTGTGTGTGTCAGATTGCCAAGTTGGCCCTATCTTTGTCAAAGCGTAGGGGTGTTTTTACCCTGCTGTGAATAGCAGCTCACCCTGCAAAACAAATACCATGAAGGCTCATCCTCCTCTCCATGACCTTCATAGTAAGTGGTTAAGGAGAGTCCTCACCTGTTTCTCTGTGGAGGAAACCTCTCCAGTGTTCTGCCTGCTCTGTTCCATTTTTCCTTTCTCTAAATGCTTTATGGAAGACTTTCCGCTAGATAATCAAGTAAATCTAGGTTAAATGTCAAGGCTGCAGTGTGTGGGTGCATTCAGGTACGGCCTCATTTTATACAGCGTGTCTTTAATGAAAATAAAATAAAAAAGAAAGTGTATTCACTCTGGCAAAGCTGTTGAATAACCATGCAAATATGCATGAGTTTCCAGCAATCAAGGCAAACAGCGCTGCGTGTGTCGGCTTAGGAGTCAATCAGAAGTGGTGCAGACACAGTGGGTGTCTGTTGCTCTTTCAGACTGAGTAACATTAGAGGTAGCCTTTTTGATCATGCACGCTTTAAAGAGCCAACTCCTAAATTAACTTGCTAAGGAGATGATTTCTCTATTCAAAGACTATGGATGTTTCTCAATGTTGAGTAAAGCTGCTCCAGAGCCACTATTTCAAGCATACTACGTCATCGAGTGCCGCCGAAGGAATGTTCCAATGTCCAGCATACTTGGAACTCTACCGAGCCGAGGCTGCACATGTGTAGACTCCGCGGTCTTAAAATCCCCACAATGCTTTGCGCATGGACCAATTTCCCCAAATCTGTGGCGGACAATGTAGGGCGGGGCCTCTCATATGACGCACACCTGCACACTTGCTCGCCTGTTCCACTCTTTGTTTTCCGAATGCCAGGAAATATTCTTGCCTCGCTTCTGAAGCAAGTGACTCGGAAGACATGTGCTACCAAGCAAGCGTACTCGACATTGAGAAACACCCTGAGTGTGGGCTGATTTCAGCTGCGCAGAGAGATTATCTTATCTCTTAAATCAAATTAAATAAGGTGGATTTCTTCTTTATGAAATACTGATCTATAGATTTGTTTACATATGATGCACATTGAACAAACTCCATCAACCTAAGAGGAACACAGTGTATATAACATATATTAGATAAGGTAACACAGGGCAATCATTGACTTAATCAGGCCACAGACCTCCATCAGCAAGGACTGAAGTAGATTTGATTTGAAAAGCACTGGCTGATTGGGCACTCATGTTGTGTGAGCTTTGCTCTGTCCTTTGTATTAGTCCAATTAGCAATTGATTGGCCACTGTTGGAGGGGAAATAAGGAAACACTTGGAATAAACGCTGTAATAGAATAAACTACCCATGTCTTGTGAAAGTTTGTCTCAAAGGATATGAGCACACTAAAATAAACATTATTTCACATAATCATAAATGACTTTACAGCAAAGGTACCTGGTGTACTGTGCATTGCAAAATCACTAATACGATGTTCATAGAAAAACCAAAGCATGTGTTATCTTTTTTTATAAGAGAGGGCATTATTTCAGCTCATTCAGTGTTGTAGAATAGGCAGGTCGTTATAGAATAATTACCACATTTATATTGATTGGGGTTTTGCTATTGACACTTAAAAGTGTAAAAATCTGTTTGCAACATGTTTTCATCTTGCTGTTTTTGGTCATAGTTATATTGTCACTGTACTGTGCAGATGTTCTCACTGGGGTGGTTGTAGCTGAGGAGTAAGAGTGCTATTTGTCTTTTTTGTTCCCATGTCAGATAAGTCAATACTATCAAAAGTCAGACTTCAGTCCTTATAAAAGTTGTCTGAGAATCAAGGCAGTCATCAATCCAATGCTATAGAACAAAGCCAAAACATTGTAAATGCCACTGAATGGCCTCTAAAAGCCTCAGAGTTCTGACTTGCTATTACACCAAACACTTCACTGCAGCTGTGGCAATCTAAAGAAACCACTTCTTTCTTCAGAGCAAATCAAAGTTCACTGCAATGTACAGAGACAATGAAACAACAGAATAGCACACTCAAAGTGAGCGACAGTCACATGGAAGAAAAATGGACAGAAGATAAAAGCATTTTTAAATAAGGATCTCTATAATAATTGTCTGCATCTCTGCTCTGCCTTCAATGAGATGAAGGGAAACGAAGCAAAGGGAAAACTTCAAGCTGGCCAGCATCACCCTTGAATAAAGCCAAGCTAATTTGGGAACTAAAACCCCTGGATGTTTCATTTTCTGATGACTCACATCCAAGCCCAATTTCCTGGATATTTGATGAGCAGAACGGCTGCACCAAATACCTAAACATAAAAGAAATGAATCAAGATGATTCCTTTCCCCTCCAGATAAAAGGCAGGCAAGTAAATTGACATTTATTTTCAAGCCAGGGCTATGTTTCTATGATTTAGTGCAAAATTCCCTGGTGCCACAGAAATGCAACATATTGAAAATGAAGTGCAGCGCAGCTGAATGCTTGTGCAGTTGTCGTAGCCTGATCAATGAACCATTCTATTTAAAGCTTGGTTTGGGTTTGTGGAGCTTTGTAAATCTTGCATATTGACTAAGAACTCATTCATCATGTGTGTCAACCCAAACAATTAAAATTAACTGTAGGATAAAATTATGTAAGCTGTGACTAAACAAGAGTGCAGCAACAGTCAAATCTATTATCAGAGTTACACTACATTTAGAGTGTATTTTACTGTAAGTTTTATTTCTTATTAGGCATTCAGGATCTCCCCAAATGTCCCTGAAATGAAGTAACAAGGGACATTTTCAAATAACCCAGAATAAATGAATGATTGTCCTGATTTGAAGCCAATGAACTGTGCTGGTTAATGTAGAAGTCTTTCCGAACAATGTCATGAAGGCAGAAGAATAAGCACCAACTTATTGGCATGAATATACCATATATACATGTATCTCTGCAGCCTGAACACACACACACACACACACACACACACACACACACACACACACACACACACACACACACACACACACAGCAATGTATTTATGACTTGTATAACATCCATTATTTGCAGAGGGGTAAAAAAAGTGTCATGAAACATTCATTATGTGTCTGATGACATCTCATGAAGAGGGAGAGGAAAAGTCGAGATGCAGGAGGAAAGCGAAAATGTTCAAATAGGGAAGAAATAACAAAAACAGAACGCGTAGATAGGAGGTAGAATGTGTCAGCGCCTAGCTTGAGTGATGCCTCTTTTATTAAAAACACCAATGGGGTTCCCACAGAGCTGTGGATGAATAAGCAGGGGAGCCGAGGTGTGATTTCTCGTAGCCTGCCATTTCCCAATCTCTGACGTAAACCTCCTCCACTGCTTACCTCACTCGGGGGTTGGGGCTGTCAGGTCGAGTTAACAACTACTCCATTATATAGGAGGCAATGAAGATGACAATCCTGTTTCAGAACCCATATCGGCTACTTTCGCAAATGACTGTCGTGTTTCATAAGTAACGTTGCATCTGCATTCAAACAATGACCAAAACAGATTCTCAAGCTGACAGGCGTGTACGGCACTAAGTCCAGTTTTATTTTTTAATTACTTTTTTATAGTAGCTGCAGCTTTAGTCATTATTCATAACAGGAGTCGTTAAAACACAGAAGTGCACTGGTATATTTGATATGTGGTGTGCTGAATAATAGAAGGCTACAATACATTTTGGACTATGGAATATTTTTCGCAAAAATGCAAGTATTGCTTTTCACCTGGGTTGAGCCTATGGTCAGCCGGCAAACCTTTAGATATATACTCTTTGTGTCATCCGATTCATGCAAACAAAATAGCTATATATGCAGTCCGGAGTGTTTTCATGAGTCATTCTACAAAGTGTCAACATATAAGGATATGCTTCAATGGTTCTATACATCAGGAACATATAACGAAAAAGGGCAAGAATGAGGGTTCTTAGAATAGTTGTGTGTGTGTGCGGTGCATGTTTGTATGTGTAAAAGACAGACCAGTGGGATAGAGAGTCAGGTAAAATATATGTGGGGATTGCAGCATGGGGGGGGGGTAGGTGCAAGGCAGTTGTAGGCAAAATATAACTACTCTTAAGTATTTTCCATTCTATCTTTGAACTGCTCAAATTATGTTAGCAAAGAACATGCTACTGCAAGTATCTAGACTGTATACTAGCTTTGTTTGCAGCCAGATCTCTGTGAGTGCTTTAAAAGTCACATACCTCTTATGTTGAGTTACTCAGCCAAAGATAGATCAAGAAAAAGCACGATCTACCAGGAAGTCTTGTCAAATAAAGACATGTTCATAATGATACCATTCCCTCCCACACACACACCTGGCTCAGGGACGTGCACAGACATTTTGGGGGGCAGGTGCTCAAGTGAGAAAATAACAAACTTCCCATAATCATTTATAAAAAAAAGTTTTAAAACAAAAAGTTAAATATAGTTGCACATCTCTGACTTACTGACCAATTTATTTTAATACCTTCACACTCACGCAATTGTTTAATACTCAACATAATTCAACAAAATAATCAGCTAACACAGAGACAATGGTCTTCTTTAGTATTCACTACGCACAAGAGCAGACAACAAACTAGTACAATTAATAGTTATTAAATGAGCAGCCAACAATCAAAATTATGAAGTTACTGTTTAAGGACATTACAGGCAAAAAGATTGTTTTTTCATGTACTGGTTATTTTGGTCTATTTCGCTTCCATGTTTTCTTTCACTTTAATGGAAATAAAACTTCCAAGAAACACATATAAATGGTGTTCGTTTTACTACCATATCTGAATTCATCTATAGATTTAAAGCTAATCTGCATTTAAACATTACATTTCAGGGGAAAATACTGACTTGACGTAA
>NW_011370220.1:128894-133541 GCF_000735185.1 Notothenia coriiceps
TGAGTTATTATTGTCTGATAGTTATGCTTGATAATAATATAAATTAGACTAAACTCACCATCTAAAGGTATTTTTGTGAGTCATACTATGGTTTAAAATGTATTAATTTAAGGCTCACTTATTTGTTATGAAATGTGCGTCAGTATCACGTGCATGGCTATATGCCTATTTATAAAACGGACAAGTCAAATCAAGCAATCTGATTGGTTCTTAGCCGTGATATACTGAGCGTATACCACGGGTAGAATTGTAAGTTACTTTTCACAACAAGTCAGTATCCCTCTGCGTCTGAGAGAAACAGTATATAGGACACAGCTGATGGTGATGAGACGGGGAAACGGAAAAGTCTTTTCACCGTGTTCTTTTTGTTCCTTTTGAAAATGATAAACTTTTAGTTGTTAAATGTGTCTTCCTGTATATGCCGTGTGGATCAATGAATAAAGCTCATCTGATTCAACTACGATCTCCGCTGAATTGTTTGGAAACAAAGAGAGGCGCGTCAAAACCCACAACACCGACAGAGGTGGCTATTAAATTGTAGACAAGGATTAAAACGCCAACAGAGTTATTGTCTTTTAGCTAATTAGCTGTAAACTTGAGGATCTGGCAGTTTATTCATTTGTTCATCACCAGTCACCTTCAAAATAAACCAAGAAAAGCCGGCATAACATAAAAGTGGGAGGTGCTTACACCTGTCTGTCTGAAGTGACTGCCGATGAATTTCCGCACCGCTGTGCAGGAGACGGGGAGGGAGTTTAGAGAGCATCGTAACTTCACAGTCTAATATCCCGACCTGATGTTTTTATTTTGTATTCAATCAATATATTTTTGGAAAGGGAAACTGAGCGCAAACAGCAGTATCATTTATTAAATTAAAAAAAAAGGGGGGGGGGGAAGGGCACTTTCTCTGGAGGAAGAAAAAGGGCAGGGGCTCAAACCCAGTGTGATCTCTATGTGTGCACGTGCCTTACCTGGCTGATTCATAACTCAAAAGAGGGACTCTTTTTGAGGGTTTGGCAGCCCCGGTCATATAATAAGCAGCTGCCGATTTAATGGGGGCAGCACAG
This sequence comes from Notothenia coriiceps, assembly GCF_000735185.1. Lineage (NCBI taxonomy): Eukaryota > Metazoa > Chordata > Actinopteri > Perciformes > Nototheniidae > Notothenia > Notothenia coriiceps. The sequence goes on from NW_011370220.1 coordinate 129,962, forward strand.
AGCTCTATGGATGTCTGAAAGTAGGAGCACAGTGTGAAACAGCTCCAATGCAGGAACAAATCTACTCACTGACAGAGATAGAGAGGCTAATGACCCTAGAAGCTCCGGCCCCAGCATAGTTTATGCATTCTGCCAAAAGTAGTTGTACACATGCTGCTCTTAAATAGACCAGGATTCAGAGAAACACTACAATAAGACATAGCCAACTGCAATTTATGCTTGTTACTTATGTGATCCTTTCACCCACAACAGCCCACAATGAGAGACATGAGTACAAACAAGGCGCATCACTCACAAGCGGCAGCACCAAAATTGCACAACAACTGCTGTGATGTAACACTTGCTCACATAAAATGTCTCTTTAATATGTTGTCGGTAATATAGAGCATCGCTGCCACAGGACTGAGCTTCTTACATTCAGTTCTTTTCTATGAGAGATTTGAGACATTTATTAGTCTTGCTTTATGAGTGGGATAAAGAGTGCACCTGTTACTTTGGAGTTTCAGCTCCTTAGATTTGCTAATTTATGCTGCAGGGGAAATAGTCTTGATAGCACTTTGGCAGATTTGAATTAAGTGTACAGTTCACTATTTAGAACAGCAATTGCTTCAACTGGGGATGGGTACGCAAACCGGTACTAAATAGGCACTGGTACCCGATTGGCAGTGATGGTCATTGGAAGGGTTGGCATCGGCTAGTATCAGAGCCAGATTTACACACATATACCCCATAGACGTTGCTTTAATTCATTGGGAGCTTGCACAATCACTTTCCTATTGGAGAGCCGTCCGTTTGATTCAAATGTAATGTCAGCATATTTCCAACGCACACATTGGCCGACCGGTAAGTTAAGTATCCAACTTTGTTATTAGTATTATTATATAACTTATACTTGTCAATAACATTCATTTTTCTATCCTTCAGGCCAGAAGTGACTTTTTTGTAGACGTCTTTTACATTTTGTATTTGTTTTTTTAAAAAGCTACCATCTAATTTATTTCTGCTAGAGGTAGCTAACATGGAAGGACAGCGAGCGTCAGTTACACGGTTATTTTCAGGGTGCTTGTTTTAAACAGACAGGACCAAAAAGGTAAGCCCTATTGGGGCCCCTGAATGCTGAAAATAATTAGAAAGGAAAATATTAATAATGAGATATGTAATTCTGAAAGTCCTCTGTCTCCAATTTAGATTGTTGTGGTAGTAAATAGCAGGTAAATTGGTCTCTTCTGGGTCTTTGGGATTGCTTACAGGACTAATACCTAGTGTGGCCGTCTGCTACCTTCAGATACATTTGTGTAAAAATTCCAATTCATTTATGTTAATGCTAAAGCTACATGTGACTTTCTGTTAGCAGTCAATAGTGCCTGCTAGACCTTGCCATGACTGGATACATGTAAAGAGAAACAGGAGCATTCAAACACAGTCTCTGCAGTCTCCTCATTGCACATTACACAGATTACCCTGTGTTAGGTGGAATGGAAGGACAGCAGTGTTCAATGGCAACAACACCCCTAAGTTAAGTACAAAGAGTCCTTCCTGTTCCTGAAAACTGCGATCGATACTACAAGGAACAAGGGTCAACATGAATGTGGAGAAATAACAGCTGAATGGTTCGAAGAAAACAAGAATTGTAGCCACTTCCTTTTAGCTAATTAATTAGAGCAACAGCTCCCGACACCATATAACTGCTACCAGTCAATGCACGACTGAAAAATCAAGTAACAGATGGAAGAAAAAGAGTTCACAGACAGGACTGCAGACACCTTTTGTCACAGCATTTAAACTCCACCTGTCACTTTTTGTTCTTCCTTCCAGCTGAAGCAAGACAGATTGCTATACACATAAAAGTGTCACTAATTTTTGCTGCTCAACATAAAACAGTATAGAAGAGCTTTTTCCATTGCTGTAATTGTTTGTTTTTCAAATCTGTGTTTTTTTTGGTGTTGTGTGATAAGGGAAACCAATGAATATAGGGTATAGTATTAAGTAACAGTGTCTTCACTCTTTGCATCTCCTTAAGGCGTCATGGCAAAGCTGTGAAATGCAATGCAATGTTATCTCTCTTGTAAATGATGTGTCAAAAAATGGCTTATGAAATGATTATGAAAATAATATGAAATTGAAGAAATCACATTCCTGTTCAACAGTCCAGTAATAATAGTATATATATTATTGATTTGGGATGAAACTTGTGATCCCATAATTGCTTGCATTAAATTGTTACTTACTCTGAACTTGACTCTTGTTCTTTGTGTCTGCCAACTGAAAGAGTTGATATTAGGGATACATTTTGCGCATTTGTTTCAAGGAATCCTGGGGGGAGCACATGTCAAAACAACCGCCAGTCCCAAAGACAAAGAAACTCACCTGTGATCATTCATTTTATCCACCTACATATCTGCTGGTAATGAAAACAGCCTGCCAAAATGAGGGCCCTAAGGCGAGAGGCCCAGGGTCGGCATGTGTCTGCCTGACGTAACTGGACATTCCTCAGTCAATGCTGTCATCGCGCCCACTAAACTGTGGCAGGCCATGACAACATTGTGAGAGAAAAGGGGAAAAGAGGAATGCTTCTGTGGTGGGGATGTGATTTTGTCAAGAGAAAAGGTACAGGTCTTTGAACTACAGTACCTTTCACTTTTTATTAGCAGGATTTGAGGTGACTTGCCTTTGTGATGTTTTACATTGAGCAAATTGCTGAGCACTTACTGGGCAATAGTTTATTTTAGGGCGAATATTATCACAACAATGAGTGCTTGGGTTTGAAGATGAGGTACAGGAAGACCAATAGAGCTAAATGAATTGGGAAAATGTAAACCTTGCTTTGAGTAATGATCAGATCAGCCTCTGCGTTGGCATGTAATAATTAGAGTTGGGACCATTTCCATGCAGTTTTGCTGCCAATGATTTTAAACCAAACTGGAGACAAGATTTATGACGTGTTCGCGGAAATGTAAATAAAGCCTACATCAGCAACATGTAGCGATGGCATCAAGTAGGTTTACAAGGAGACTAGCTGAGGCACTAGTTTCTGATGGACTGTTCGTTGATCCAAAAGACCTCGAACATACAAACACTCAGTTTACAGACTATAACGAACACTGAACTAAAAATGAATGCATTCTTACTAGGGCTGTCAAGTTAACGCGCCAACGCAAAAAAAAATTAATAACGCGCTAACGCAAAAAAAAATTAACGCCACTAATTATTTTAACGCGATTAACGCATGTGTATTTTTTGTCATCGGCCGCCCCGTAGTTTCAGATACCATCCAGATTCGAGTTTAAAATACCATCTACAAGCTGATGCTGACAGCCCCGCTCCTGCTGCCCGCTTGCGGCAGACCACACTTCCGGTACGTCCACACAGCAGCTTTAAAAAAATCTTCCAACGCTTCTCTGTCCATTGACTTTGAATGGGGATGACGTCACTTTGCCTCGCCTTTCGCCGAACTGCATTGTGGGGAAGCAAAGCGAAGATTTCCAGGATTTTCAGGATTTTCAGGATTCAAAAGTTGAGCAATGTTCAACTTTTGAAACTGAGCTGGAAGCGTCAGCCAATCAAATTCCCGTTTATGCAA
>NW_011370220.1:133690-164193 GCF_000735185.1 Notothenia coriiceps
CGAGGCTTGGCATCAGCCAATCAAATCCCGTTTATGCAAATCCCGCCAGTGCAAGCGCAGCCAATCAAACCGCGTGCAAGCTGGGAGAGCCAGACCGCAGTTCATTTCCTCATATTCCAAACGAGATATTACGGTAGCAAATCACACGGTTCTTTACGACCAGAACTATTTACCGGGATACAAACCGGAGGAACCAGGCATGGAGGGAGGTGGCAGAGAAAGTGTGTGAAACTGGTAGGTTTTCGCCTGTTTGGGGAGTTTATATATATTTATATATATATATATATATATTGAATCCCCGGGGTGTTTTGCTTTGTATGTCGGGGGCGGGAGATTCATGTGATTGGTTGTTGGCCGCGTTGCTCGCAAAAAATCCCCAAGCTCTCAGACATGCCCAGCTCCAAGATTTTCAAGATTTTTTCAAAGCTGCTGTGTGGACGTACCGTTCCACGCTCACCGGCAGGCACCGACTGGCCATCAGGAGGACCGGGAGGGTGTGTGTATGTGTGGCACGAGAGAGAGACCTTACGGGTATTGTTGTTGTTAGCATCTAGTGCTAGCTAGCTGCGCTAACGGATATAAGGAGCTGTTTAAATGAAAACAGAGGAGCGACATTTCGCCGACAACTGCGCCGAGCAGCAGCGACAGTGTGCAGGCAGGCAGCCAGACAGTGGGACATTGTACGAAAAGTCAGCACACTTAGCACGGATAGTGCGCGCAACATGATTGCAGCATCCAGGCAGCTCCCGTTCGAGCATATGCCTTAAGTTGCACATAGCTCCAACGATCACACACGCACACACACGCACGCACGCGCACGCACACACACACACACACACACACACACACACACACACACACTGTATTGTATTATGGTATTGTATGAGAGAGTATCCAGGTTGAATTGAGGTGGATATTTTTAATGTTCAGAGGTTGCTGTGTTTAATATTCATGAGCATATTTGTCATTGTTAAAATTATAATAAACATTAGCATAAAGCATATTTGTCCACTCATATGTTGATAAGAGTATTAAAAACTTGAAAAATATTCCTCTAAGGTACATTTAGAACAGATAAAAAATGTGCGATTAATTTGCGATTAATCGCGATTAACTATTTTAATCGACTGACAGCCCTAATTCTTACACAACAGTCCTGCTGTGGGGAAATGTATTGCGTTACTAATTTATATAAATAAGGTATAAATAACAGAAGGGTGGTCTGCATAATGGAATACATACCATAATCTTGATGAAGGGAGGATTTATTGCAGCACTGTTGTACTGGACTGCAATTATTTTTGCTAGGTATACATAATAAAGTGGAAACTGAGTGCATGTTACAGTGTCAATGTGACCCTATCCTGAACACTATTTCCAATAATCAGTATCAATTTATATATGCTAATCTTTACTTGCCATTGCAATAGGTAGGATTCAAACACTATGATTCCAATGCGCTTAATGTATCAGCCCGCTCTGCTGACCTCATTTGTGGATCCACATTCTCTTTAATGTGGTGCTGCCCTGCAGAAATGTGGTCTAGCTCATAAAATTCTAAGGTTTACAAGGTGACTCTGAAAGTGAGCATAACACAGCTCAGCGCAGCCATGATCTACCGCTCTGTTAAGACCATATGTGAGCTGAGTGAATACAACATATGAGGCCATATCATTGCTAAGTTTATATTGGTGCTGCTGTCTTGGACATGACGATGTTTTTGTTCTGTAAAGGGGGCTAAAAACACGAGTTGACAGATCAGGATGCAGCCTGAAAAGTCATATGATAATTACAAAAGTCAGTCATGCTATTACCTAATCAGAGTTCTCTTAATCATAGAAGTAAAAAAACATACAAGGGAAAAAAAGAACTTTTTTTCAGCGCTTGCATAAACACAGCCATTATCTGAGTAAATGATTATTCACAGTGTGTGTGAATGTTGATTAGAGCTTCCTCCTGTTGTGTGTAATAGGAGGGAGACTCATCAAATATGGATGAAATGGATGTTGATGCTTTCCATCATGGCACTTAATCATGGCCTTCAGTAAGCGGTAAGGGCAGGCGGGATGTGATATGGCGACTGTAACTGATTGGTAAACAATGTCTGCTTTGCCTGTTGGGTGTGTGGAGATGGTGAAACGCGATGATGGTGTGTAAGCTCAGCACCTCAAAGCTGGATATGCACTCTCTTTAAACAGGAAGGTGGTTCTAGAAACGTAACACGTTTTACGATTCAAATATATACTCTGGTCTCAACCCGTGCATAGTGTACAGGCAGCCACATTGGTGGAAAAGCTGACCTCAGTTGACAGTGTTCATGCAGAGCTGTCATCTTATGTACACACTGCTTGGTGCAATGACACTCAGAGACCTACAATCCCCTTACTTAGCAATATGTTTATCACCCTGCCATAGATTTCCTCTCAAGCTGAATGATGAGCTTGAGCTGGCCGTACACACACACACATACCCAATCACTACACAACTTTAGCATGCAGGACTCATCGACCCACAGAGCACAGACAAACAACACACAGACAGGGAAGGAAGAAAAAAGAAAAGATCACCAGAGCGACTAACTCCTTGATCCACACTTGATCTTCGCTTGTCTTCAAAAAGGCAGGATCAGTGTCAGACTGAGGTCAGAAAGTAAAGGCAAGGTCTATAGGGAGAGGGGATGAGTTTAAGCCCTGAACCACAAGATAAGATCAAGTTCAGGCGGAGGACAAATTGGAAGTTGAAGGGAATAGAGGAAATTAGGTTTTTTTTTCAATCTCAAGTAAACATAGAAAGAAAACATTCCTGTGTGGCTGAAGGATCAAATATGAATGAGTCTCTAGCATTGTATGATACAAACCCAAGAGTCATATAGCTCCTACATTGAAACATTAATACCCTCTACTCTCCTGTAAACTATCAATCAAAGCAATCCATTTCAGCATCATAAAAAGAAATAAAAAACATAATGTGATATTGTACAAATGTGTTCAAAGTTCATAAATGTGTGATTGGTTGCTGCTAACATGTAATGTAATGAAAAGGCGCCTCAGCAGTAACACAAAGAGTGGTCACGAGAAGCTAAATGATATGCATATTACTAATGCTTGCTGAAAGCAATGGTGTTTATTTTAAAAAGCCATTACGTAAGGTAATGAATATGCGTAGACTCTCGAGGCCAGCTTAGTGTTTACTCTGCTTTAAAAAGGGTGCTGCTTGCATTTGGGCTCATTATAAGCTACTCTGTATTCAGGGTAAAAATGGTTGATAGTAATTCAATGATATTAAATGTATAGACTGATTTAGGGCAATGACTCACGGAGGATGCAAAGCAGACTTCAGAGCAAATTCAGATTGAAAGCACTGACCTAAAGTTTACCTGGAGGTAAAGCTTTCAGAAGGAATAGCTTCATAGCTTCATGTTTTCTTTGCATTGCATTTCATGCTTTTGAAGGCTGGGCATATACATGTGTGTAAATCACATGTATATGCCTCTTTGAAGTGAGCTTTCTGAATCTGCATGAATGCTTTAAAATAAAGAGTGCCATATCTGTTCTCTTTATTCTGCAATCAGAAGACAGAAACCGAGATACAAATGTATGTCCATATTGTTGGGACTAACACTTCTGCAGTAGAAAGGGCAGGTACCCTGTGAAAAGGTGAACAAAGGAGAAAAAAAGGAAGTTGGAGCTGCATGGGACAGACACTAGAGCTTAGCATGGCTTCCACGTCCACTACTCTGACAACTAATTTGCCCTAACATTTCAGCAAAAAGGTCAGACAACCCTTTGCCCGAGTTTATGAATAGTGTATAGGGGCTCTGTCGACGAAGAGGAGAAACAGAGAACAAGGCAGGCAGAAGGTCTCTTCATTGACTGGGCTTATAGAGAGGAGGGAGGCTGCCTTTGTCAGGGTCCAGATGGGAGCTGCTCTGTATCGTCTAAATCAGGAGTGGAGTTCTGACCTTATCTTATTCAACAGGGCCACATGCTTAAGGTGTTGAATTGTTCAGCTTGCACTCTCTAGTGCCTGCAGATTTCACAAAAGGACCTCTGACAGTGTTAAAATTGTAACATTAAAACACAATGCCGGAACAAAACAGAACAAAATCTTTCTTAAACTAAACTCTCCCTGCATGCGAAACCAAAAGGATGTTTAAAGTAAGGCATTTTCATATTTTAAGGGGAACTAAAAAAGGCAGCACATTCAGAGACTTTTACTGGAGCTTCTTACTGAAGAGGCAGTCTATTTCCAATTGAAGAGGTGATGGCTGGACTCCATTTTCTAACCAGGAGTACTTTCCACCTACACAACTGAGCGCTGCGAGATACTGACAGGACATCTGGCCTAAACTTCACCAGTCTAGCAATTATTGAATTAGATAAAATACAAAAAAAGAGAACCCCTCTCTCTCTACCCATGTATTATCCGACGCAGACAGAAAGTGAGCGAGTTGCGAGGAAAGCCTCACTGAACTGAGAAATGATCATTTTAGAACTGGAGCGTTTACTATCACAGTGCTTAATCTTATTCATGCACAAATATGATTACAGTCACAATACAGTAGATTCTGCACATTCAACTCAATGAAATCTTGTTTTTCCTCCAACATGTTAACTGTCTCTTGAGCTACTCACAGGGTCACTTTAAAGTGACTCTTTCATACCAGCCTTTCAGACCACTGTCCACATGAAAACACCCAATTCCCAGGATGCTTTCTGCCCAGATGGGCCGAGCCAGCAACACTTGTTCAATTAAAGGCATCGGGGGAGACCTATCCACTTCATTATCTGCAAGCTGGCCCCACATTGATCAGCCTGTCTGGGACCACTCACAAACTGTGTGACAGCTTAATCTGGGCCCTGCTCATGCACGAATACCGTCTTTCACTCACTCACGCACACAAACACACACATACACTCAATCTATTACAGAGTGACTTGGATTTACTCTCTATAGGTGTTAACATGTTTATCTGTCTGTTTCAAGTCTGCAAAAGAAGACAGCGCAAAGGGAGGACAGAAGAGCTTCTGGGGGATTGAATCGGTTTCATTCATTGCAAACTGTCAAGCCCTGAAAACAAATGGTTGTCTTTCTTTCAGTTTCCTCGTGAAACCTGCAGAAATCAAATTGCTAGGATAGAGTTTAAGTCCCAATCTGGAGTACAAGCTTAGCGGCCACCTGTGGGACTACGATTGGTAGACCACTTTCCTACTTGTTCATTTTGCAGGACTGATGACTCAAACAATCCTGAAAAAATAATCTGACACACACACACACACACACACACACACACACACACACACACACACACACACACACACACACACACACACACACACACACACACACACACACACACACACACAGTTTGCATAAGACGTTATAGGCACTGGCTGGGTTGACGGAATGCAACCCCGGCCTAGCTGTACAGTCATTAACAGTGAAGTATCTAGGCCATGTCTTACTGAACCAGCCTGCTGATTTGACGCCACAGCTCTTGAGATTGCCTCTAAACTCCTCCTCTTCCTCACTCTATCCCTTGTCTCTCATGTCTTATCCCCGTGTAGCTATTTATTTCTCTTTTTGCCATCCTTCCCTTGTGCTCCTTGACCCTCATCTCCCTCTAGCCCCTGTCCTCTCTCTTCTCCCTCTAATTCTACTTCTCCCTCTCCAAATTGTCACATGCTGAGAAAGCAAGGCCAGGCCTAATGCAAGCCAGTAAGTGAGCATGCAAGGTCTGTGGCCTAAAAGCTCCCCCTCTCTGGCCCTAAGAGAATTATAGAGGCGACAGAAGACATGTAGGGCGTGAGGCTTTATGGCAGCTGCTGCACACATTTATGGTGTTTCTGATAACAACTCATCATAGCGGTTAGGCCTTACTGAGAGGAGAGAAAAAACCAAGGGGACCCCTGTCGGCAGGGATGTTGTAAAAGGGACAGTTCAACTATTTATATTTCTCAGAGACGTCTGTTCTGTTTACCATAAGTCTTCAGTTGCACACAGGGTGCTATACACAGCATGGGGTATGTACTGTATAAGAACCGAGGCTTGGGGAATGTGTCTAGACAAAGCAGATTTTTAAATAATGCTAAATTAGGTTTGATATGAACTTAAAAAAAATACTTCACACCAGAGGACAATGAAAAAAAGGTTATGTTTGCAGGATTGTGTCAATTATAAACAGATACATTAGTTTGAATATATGAAATTTTTAAGCACAAAGACTTGTGCAGCAGTAATTCTGTATAATAATGAATACCAGAACACCTCACCTATAAGCATGCTGCATTATAAAAGTATTGTTCAACTCAAATTAAAACTCAAATTAAATGTCTGTTTTTTTATACCATAACAATAAAAGTTTGATTTTGTAAAATGACGAGATAGCACTCGAATCAGTGTTCCGTTTGTGTCTTGGCATCTATGCCAATATTTAACAAAACATATTTATAAAAAAAGTATTGAAGTATATTCAATATCCACATTAAGGATCCAAAATGATGATTTCATTTTCTGTAGCGTGTTTTGAACATTTTTACAAAAGACCTACAGAGCAAGATTGCTAAAGAAGACAAAGAATACAAAGAAACAGAGAATACAGAAAAGAGAACGAGGCACAATGAAGACAAATTCTCTATTCTACCATACTCGAATCCCAAAAGAATTAATTTGACTTTCAAGCAAGGGGAAGTCCTCAGCGGCAAAACAAGCTCACTCAAGTGTTACTATTTTCCCATTATGAAATTGAGGGAAGGATGAGAAGAGAATAGCCCTATTCCCCATTTCCCTTCTTTTATTGGTCACTCTCATTCATTCTGCTACCCTATTGATCTCAATTTTACCAGACCATTTCTCCTGACACTGCCCCAATGCCACCAACAGCCTGGAACATCATTGTAGGCCTGCTAAATGAAGGTTGGAGCACAAATAAAGGCCAGGCCAAAGACAGATAAGAATGTGAATCCCACTGAAGAGCCTGTGTACTTAGACTGAGGCAGTAAGACTTTAACAGTGTACGGCTTTGGAAAACCTTTAATGATTATAAACCATTTTATTAGGGCTCACATTTTTATCAATTATTATAAACAATTTTTTATTACATAAATTAGCAAAACAACTGATTGAATTTAAACTTGTTCCATAATCATCTAGATGTTTTTTTTATATATAATCCCTTAACAATAGCCCCGACAATGTGCTCATAAATTGGTCTATAATCAAATAATTTTAGTTTATGCCAACATTTAAAACAAAAGACCTGACTTTGATGAATCAGGCAATATTTTTCCCAGCATTTCAGCCCCCTGGACAGTGCACTTACACACTCCACACACACACAAAAAACACAGTACCAGCCTGAGAGAAACTAATACTAATGAATGTTCCTGCGACACACCAATGTATGCTCTGCATATCGATGGTGTCGATAACTCATCCCAGCCCTAAAACACACGCCAGCATACATGCACACATCACAGATGTACATACAGACGAAAATACTGGAAAGTCTTCTTTGTGAGAAACACATTTACACACAAAAACATAATGCACACAAAGACACAACTGAGAAAGAAAATGTCACGGTATCCACCTTTTGGCTTAGCAGCAGGATGGAAGTGAGGGTGAGTGCTTTTACTTCTAAGAACTTGCAGTGGGCTTGGGGATGGGCAGGAGATGGACTTTTCATCAGGCTCTGCCTAAATACAATCTCTCACGGTGTCACCTAGCCGGCACTTTGCAGTCAGTGGCTTTCCATTGCATCATTTAATTCAGAAAAGGATGCAGGTACACAACAATAATGTTATACTGCTGGAAATAATGGAAAGTTATGTGAAAAAAAGTACTCAGCCGAAAGTGACAAATCTGGGTTTAAAGTGACAGCGGGTGGAAAGTGTTAGCTTATACACACAGTGGGTGTTTCTCAATGTCGATTAAAGCTGTTCCAGAGCCACTATTTCAATCATACTACGTCATTGAGTGCCGCCGAAGGACTGTTCCAATGTCCAGCATACTTGTCCGGCGTACTTCGTAGCGAGAAATTTCGAGGCTGCACATTTGTAGACTCCGGTCTTGAAATCCCCACAATGCTTTGCGCACGGACCAATTTCCCTAAATCTGTGGCGGAAAATGTAAGGCGGGGCCTTACGCCAGCTGCACACTTGCTCGCCCGTTCCACTCTTTGTTTTCCGAATGCCTCGCTTCTGAAGCAAGTGACTGAAGGCATGTGCTACCAAGCAAGCGTACTCCACATTGAGAAACACCCTGAATATCCCCACTCTTTACACAAACACCATCAATGTGTGCTGTACCTATACATTACAGAACATATCCAGACAGAGCCTTAGCTCATGCAGCATTTCAATGTTTCCTCTTGGAGGGTGTTCAATGATAGCAGAAATGGCTCTATTTCAAACGGTTTCTTTTGTTGGGAAAATGCAAAAAGTTAATAGACCTCCATCTTTAATCATGACAGCATTATCTGCATGTCTGCAAGAGCAAAGACAAGCCGATGGCGAGGTTATGAAATAAATCACAGAAAAATGTGTTTGTTTGGCATTTAGTGTGGGAAGAATCTTGTTAGTTCAGCCAGCTTTCCTTGAGGCTAGTCTTGCTTCCTTTATTTGTATTATTTTATGTCATCCATACTTAATGACCCTTATCTTTAAAGACTCTGCAGAAACTACTGACAATGGTGTTCCAAAAGAGAGGTGGGGAGGTGCTAGGGTTATAATTATATTACCCACCTTCACTTGTTATTTTAATCTGCTTCCAACCGGGGTTAAGCTGCACTTTGACACCACTGCCAGTGAGCCGTGGAAGGTTAATCTATGTTGTACATTAGTTACTATGATCTCTTATGATATTGTCAAACATGATGAGCCTCCTAAAGTACAAGGTCAAAGCTTTATTGAGGAATTTTAGATTAGCTGGTAACACAGGAGTCTTAGAATATATTCTTAACAATATCATCATGGTTAATACACAAAGTAAGAACCAGTAAATAGACCATGGGTCCACCTCTGATTACGTGGTGTTCCCTCTCTCCAGGTCACTCTATATAGCCTTTCATAACCCAGTGAAGCTGCATTTCACGGCTTCCTATAGAGACCTCCACCAAAGAAGCCTCTTAGCTACAAGCTCTATGTCTACCAGGAGAGGAATGAAGGTGACCAAATGAAGAGGAGGAAGCAGAACGGATGGTTTGGGAGGATTGGCAGAAGGAAAGAAAGGAAGAGATGTCGAGAGTAAAGAAAGATAGGTGGTGAAAATAAAAACAAACAGGAAATTGACGAGACATGGATAAAGCTAAGGATAAGTGTATGAGGAAGAGGGAAACCATAGAGTGATGGATGAAGAGGGATTGAAAAGAGAGGAGGATTACAAAGACTGTATCCCTGACCGGGCATAAATTAGCAACCAACCGAGAGATGAGGCAATATAAACTCCAAATACCCCATAACCCCAACGTCCATTGGGGAATGCTTGAAAGACTTAATGTTTTTTGTTTTCCCTATTTCAAAAGTAACAAAGGCACGGAGGTGCACAATACATTTTCATTTTAGTCCACAGGAGAAAGGAGTACTTTGAAGAGAGTCATGGAATCCTTCCCAAAGCTCATTGTAATACAATAGCATTGTAATGTAGTCGAAGTGCTAAAGTTATGATTTGTGTGTGCTTGGCAGAGGGAACATAGAGAGCTGAAGGGGGTTGAATTAAAAAAGGTTATGAAGAATGTAAATGTTGCTAAAACATTGATGGTGGTATTTTAAAGCAAGGCTCCTGCAACCCTTCATCTATCCTCGAAAGGGCTTGAATCGAGAAGATGACCTTTTGGAACGATTGACCAAAGGTGTACTATGGAAAGATATGGTTACAAATTCAACAAAATACATATAGTTAGTATATAACTATCAGATAGAAGCAAGTCGGAATGAATCTGCCAATTTAAAAGTTTTACAGGACTGAACTCAGCAAATGCGAATAAAAAATTAAGAGAGAGCCGTAAAATCTGGCATATCCAATACTCTTCTTCTTCACACACACAAGTATACACATACACACACATACAAACAAACACTATACACCCCACAGCTCCAGGACATGCATTGTCCAATCAATTTCTCTCTACATCACAGCAAACAGTATTGCCTGTGGTTACGCATGTTGACACTGAAGCATCTGGAGTTGCTCACAAGTGGACGCCCACTCCATTCCTTTAGACTTTGTTATCACAAAGCAGACAAATAGAAAGAAAGAAAAGAGTGTGAGCTGTGTGGGGTGAAATGAACGTCTTGTGAGAACAGGCATGGCTGGGCTCTGGCTCCTCCAGGACCTGAAGATGCTTTATCTCACTGAAACATCTGGCAGAGGCTGGGCGGGCAGAGGCAGCATCAAGGCGTCCTACTGTCCAAAGGATCTTGAGCAATTTCAGAGCTGAAGAAAGACTCTGTTCCCCCTTCAACTCCTTGGTCTGTTTTCCCCTTCCAATAAGCACACTGTGTGCATGTGTGTTTATTTTTCTTATTTGCAGCCTTTTCTTTTCAAGTGCCTGTTTGTAAAAAGCTAGCCAGCAATCTTCCACAATCAATGGCTTTGTTTGAACACTGCAAATCTCTTGTGCGTTCGATGAAAAATGCACAGTTAAGCTTTATTGATTGTAAAGAATGGACAAATTGTGTTGTTATGCTACGCCGGTATTTATATAAAAGCCTATCATTCTCAATTGTTTTCCCAATTTATCCTTTGTGGTAAGGTCCAAACCAAGTGTTCCACCTTTAAGCCAAAGCTTTTCAAAACAACAACAGCAGTTGGTATTTGAAAAAGTATCATGTACAAGCATAATTTGTTCTAGAAACACACAAAATCTAGGTTAATACCATAATGACATCAGTGCATTTAATATTTGCCTTACACTGTGTTTTCCACTAACCTTGTTGACGCACATGCATTTAGAAAAACGTCCAAGTTTTTAGTCTATGATTTTTGTTTTATTTCTCCTGAGAATAATAAGAACAAAATCCTTAATCTGGTTTGGATGATCCAAAGTAATCTCTTATTACTACAGGCCCCACACAAATCTATAATCCTATATCTGTAGCCAACATCAAACTCCATTTTTTTGCGCCGGGGAAAATAATAAAAAAGGTATTGCCCTCCCCCGAGGGTGAGATTAAATTGGAGCTCTGCGTGGCTCAGAGAGAAAAGATCATTAGCCTTGATCAGATTGATTAAGATCAGCGTGGGCAGCTTGGAAAATCCCTCATCCAAGCGAAGCACTAGGTCACCAAATCTATCAGTCAGGCTCAAAGGCCAGCCCTACTGATCAGGGTTACATTTCATCTGGTACCGCTTGTATAGAGCCCTTTTTCTCTCAATACTGTTCATGTTCATGACCTGTCAGCCCATCAGTGGGTGGGAAATTAAAGATGGCTATCCTTCAGCATTTGAATAAACACCATACATATGTATTGCCTGGTCAATATTGTTTCTATACTTTTGTTATAATTAACCATTTCCGGGACCACATAGCATGTTTTTTGTAGGAATTATGAGTATGTTGAAGAGTATGTTCAATCAAAAAATATAATCCATACCACTGCATTTTGTCTTTATCAGCCACTAATAACAGCCACCAACATAACCTGGTGCTGTAAGATGTTCCATTTGGTTACAATGGCTACTGCACTTCATAAAGCAATGAGGTAGACCTGTGCTTACATTATGAAACTATACATCACCTATGCAGTCCTCCATGGAGAGGGCATGCTTGATGATCAGTACACAGATGGCAATGTGCGGCTGGCTTGCCAGTAAAAACAGGTCAGTGTCGCAGGCAGATCATCAATCGGCCCACAGTGTAGAGCGAGGGCCACCGGCCGGCTTCCAGGGGCACCGGCCTCCCCGGAGCTCTCAACACCTCTGTGTATCATTAATCTCAACATACCTTTTAGCACATGGTCACCTACAACTAAGTAGACCAAATATGTTTACAGTGAAACCCTAGTAATAGAAGAGAAAGGAGAGCAGAAGCACTCTGAGGGATTGGTACTGAAGACAAATGAGCCATTTAATACATCTGCTGTCTTGTTGATACAACACACTGGGAACTTGGAACACAGCTCTTTGTTTTGAATTAAAGGTCCCATGTTATGGCCATTTCCACTGATCATAATTCCATTGTTGAGGTCTACTAGAATAGATTTATATTGTGCAATTTTCCAAAATCACTTTGGTTTCTCATACAGCATCTCTGTAAACTACGTGTATTCACTGAATTTCACTTTCTGCCTTTAACGGCTCGTTGTAGCTCCAATAGCTCCAGCCCCCACCCTCCCTGTGAGCACAGTGTGCTCTGATTGGTCGGGACGTTGTGAATCGCGCTGAGCTCCGTGGAGGTGTGGTTTCCTTGTTTAGCGACAGCGAAACACAGCCAAACTCATCCTGAGCACACACAAAGTCACAGTCGAAGTAAAAACAATAAGTGTGGCTTGATATTGAGTAAGAAAAAGGTTGATAAACGCTGTGAGAATGGGTCTGCTCTGCAGAGAGAATTTCGCCGCGATCCCAACTGTCTGTTATCAGCCTGCAGCCAGGGAGGAGAGATCAGCAGAGCTGCCTGCACTGAGGGTGTGTGTGAGGAAGTCCGTGGATTGGTCAATTTGGACCAATCAGCGGGGGCTTAACGTAACGGCTCCGCTGACGTAACGTAACGGCTCCACGGATTGGCCCATTTAGTTCCGGGTACGCATGACATAAGCAGTACCCGGAAGAATCAATGGACAATGACGTTTCACCAACGAGGCGTTTTGGGGAGGTCTTCTCTGTGTTAGAGTTTTACTCCCTACAGGGTGTACTTTGAGGGTTTTGACTCTACAGACCGTTGACATGGGAACAAACTTTNGTAGAAGTACCAGAGTGTTACTCTGTTACAATAAAAGTCCTGCATTCAAAATGTTACTCAAGTAAAATTAGAAAAGTGTTATCATCAAAATATAGTTAAAGTACCAAAAGTAAAATTAGTCATTGTGCAGATTGGTCCATTTCAGAATAATATATATGATATGTTTTGTAATGATTGATCATTAAAGTGTTCTCAAAGCTGGTAAAGGTGCAGCTAATTTTACAAATTAGATCAAAGTCAAGTAAAGTACAAATATCTCAAAATTGTACTTAAGTACAGTACTTGAAGAACTGTACTTAGTAACTTCCCACATCTGAAATCAGATATGACTTCAAGTCATGTGATCATTTCTTAGTATTTGATCCTTCAACTTGGCCTCAGGAAATACAAGGACTTCACAGTTTTGGCAACACGTTTTCGAGAAAGCAAATTGGAGGCTTAAAAAGAGACAGGGAGGTGCATCTTCATCAACTAGCATGCAAGAAGTGTAAATAGAGGACAGTGAAGGAGACACTGAGGAGGACCACGCTTTGTGTGGGGTGAGTACCAAACGCTGTCTCCTGGTACTCATCTGAGTAACTCACTCAAAAAGTTATGTGCACCCCTGCATATATCCACAATATTGAATACTTTGATAACTCTGAATAGTACATTTATACATCTTGGAGAGCCTGGTTTTACTTGTGTAGCCTGGTAAAAGTTAACAAAGGACAATGGCCCATCAGGAGAAGCCTACCCTCCCTTATGTCTGTCAGAGAGTAAATGACGCATCTTCATCACACTCCCCTGTTCGTTCCCCACAGAAAGCTTGCTTGCCCCTCACCTCACTCTACATCAGTCTGGAGCGGCTACTCCGTCAGCCAGAATTGTGGGATTGCCACAATCTATTCATGTTCCCTACCTTTCCCTCGACATTTTCCGATCAAGGGCTTTAGCAGTACTGACATTGGACGAACTGCAAGGGCACTCGCGCACAAATAGAATTGTACACACACATACCATCATTACAGGAGACTTGCATCTCTCATGTAGGAACAAACTGAGAAAATGTCAGCTTCAAACAGTCTGTAAGTGCACATATGCACATGCATAGAGCATAATTCAAGTAGAGTTAACTGGGTTAGATGATAAAAATGGAATGACACTATGACATATAATTGTATAATTCCAATATTCCACAAGATAACACACTCATGCTTGGTATAACCATTGAGAAATAAATGCAGCATGATTTATTTCAGCTTTAAAGAAAACCTGGAGCAAATGGGTGTCTTCCATACTAATTTACCCAGCTGGTTCACATTGTGTGATAGGTACTGTAATCCATCACCTCAAACTCAACAAGGAGGAAATGCAACTCCAAAACAAACAAACACCAGACACCAGTTCACTACTCACACATAGATTCGGTCTATCTAGAGTCTGATATAACTGACAAACACACTCGGTCAACCAGTATGTGTACCTCTTATCAAACAGTGTAAAGTGGAGACAGGCATCAGCCTGCAGGCAGACAAGTCAATGCTGATCCATCCCTAAAGTCTGCCACATCCAGAACTGGTTAAGTGCTTGGCCCTAGAGCTAATGAGGCCCCTCAGGTACCCTGACAGGAGGCCTTCATTCCCCTTTGCTGGAGATAGAGAGGAAATATTCACCATGTCATGTCATTTAACTTTAACAAAAGTATGATGACTGGTAAACCAACTTAAGATTGCCAAGCTGACTTGATATTTAAAAAATGCTCGGAGCATGAACATATTACTGATCTACATACAAGCCATCCTTAGAGAAAATAAGGCAGTCAAAGAAAAATAAAATGCAAAAAGACGAGATAAAGAAAACAAGAGATAAAACAGAGATCATTTTGTTTGTACTTCGCTATTTGCGCTTATTGGAAAACTGTAATTTAAGCCCCCTGGAAGTCACTTTCAAACCGCAGTCCAAACTGACAATGCCCCTCCCCAGAGGGAGGGCATACAGTATTAACAAGCAGCCAGCATCAGCATCCATGACAGCATTAAGGGAAGCCATCAGAGGGCCCAAAAAGCAAAGCATCAGCCTTACCTTCAACAGCATACTCTTCAGCTTCAGGGAGGGTCCAGAGGGAATGTATAAAACAGAGAGGAAAAAAGACACAAAGAGAAAACTCATTAGATGTTACTTTTTCTTCAAATAAATGTCTTTCTATTTTTTCTTCAAACAAAATCTTTATGATATGAAATCTAAATAAAGACTGTCAATGAGGCAGGAGATCTTGGATACTTGACAGTAAAACCCAAAATGAAGTCTTCGACCCTGTAAATCTATTTTAATGCCTTCTTCCGTTGGGGTGTGGAGAACCCTCAACCAGTGTACTGAAATCACATCCCATAGGGAACAGTAGGCTTCAGTCAAACACAATTCCCAACTGAAAGACCCTGGCTCTCACACACTCCTCTTTGGCTTAATGATCAAGCAAGATGGAGTCATAGAGTTTAGGCTACAGCAGGACACTTGGCTCACAAAATCTAGCCCACACAGACCTTAATGATAGAAAATAAAACTATAACCGCATGTCCCTTAAGAGAGCTCATGTTGGAAGATAAGGCCCAAGCAGAGTATGTAAATCAGCTTTAGCTTGGAATGGCATCCCTGTGGAGAGCTTGGCATTTTGATCTGGTACTGTGGCTGCTGAGTGTAGGTCTTCATGGAACGCTATAGTATTAAGTTGTAGCATGGTCAATACGTTTCTGCAGTGACTCTACTGTGCACTGGTTCAATGTGTTAGTGCAATTCATCATTTCAGTCAGAGCTCCAACAGCTCCATGCATTTTAGGTCACAGCAGCGTGCATTTATGGAAAAACCACGAGGTCAAGTAAAGTGAGAAATATTCTACGGGTTTAAGCTAAAAGGGCAAATCCATTTTGTATATATGGTCCACATATGTCTAATATGTCCAAAGTGTTTATAGTTGCAGTTGCTTTTAGCATTAAGATTTGATAACAGCAGCCATTTATAAATCGCACCATTGGGGGTCCAACGTTGCTGAAAAGTAAGCAAGTCAACCAGGTTTCCCATAACGCACTGGCAAAGCGGCATGAATGGAACTATTATTAAGTATCCTCTTGCATTCACCATGCATGGACCGAATCATTTCTCTGCTTCTGAATTAATTGCTAGGATGTAACTCTACATTCTCCCTAGGTTCTTGGGTTTAAACAACGATATTGCAGACAAATAAAGGCACGGGTTGATTAAATAATAACTCCATGACATACAATATACTCTTTTTTCTCATTTTGATGCAGCTTCACATCAAGTTAGGAGATCAAGTATACAATACTAACCCTGAATGTAATTTAGGCAACACATCAGGACTTCTTCAGTTGGAGAATGGTCTCACTGTGAGTCTGATCTGAGTTCAATTGTACATGTTGTTTGTGTTTGTTACATATTGAACATCAAATTCAAACTAAGAAGATGAAAACCCCCTGGAAAGTGTTGAAAGTTCGGAGTGCATTTATAAAAACAGAAAGGCTACCGGCACATAGATTGAAAGCACTTCCAGCACCCAAGCTGGAGCATGTGAACTGTGTTCGACTGATGTGTGTGGTGGTGGTTTATATTTTCACTGGCCATGACTTTGCTCTCATGATTCATCTCTGATCATAGTCCATCATCCTTTCTTTCATTGTGCTCCCTCATATCTTCCTCTCTCCCTCCCAAAAGGGTGTTTGATGTACGGTAGAGGTTGCTTATATTATCCCCGTCCATGACTTTACCTTTTGACTCCCCTCATTTCTCAACAGGCCCTAATCCTTTCTTTGTAGTACGCAGTATCTGTCAAAACTCTGCTTTTACACATAAGTAACAAAGACGGATACTGCTTTTGTTCAGACATGGAACAATACTAGAACAAAAAATGTAACTTTTTTAAATTCTGAAACACTCGATTGAATGCTGTGAAATCTAGCCTTAGGAAAGAATTGCGATTTCAGTCAGACACTTGGGATATCCCCCATCTCTCTAAGCGTGTCCCTTTTATCCCATTGATAGATTCCTGAAGTCTTTACCACCCATTACCTTCATCCCATAGCTGTGTTCCATTAGGTTATCCCATATAGCCTCAGGCTTTAAGCCTAACTGGGATACCAGTCTTTTCAATACAACTCATATGGGAATTTGGATTCAGTTTTCTTCAGTGGAAAATACTCAAAAGCTTTCTTATGTATTTGTGTTGCCCCTGTGCAAAAGTGGGCCCCGGGATAAAATAAAAATACATATTATTTATTCTAACCTTTTCCACCAAATGCAAGACTAAAAAAGATCTAAAAAGCTGAAATACAGACACACTCTATATTACAATTGACAGCCAGTCAAATGTGACATTTCTTTCATATCTTCAAATTAGCGTGCAATAACTCCAGCAACAGAAGTAAAATTAATCAAGGAGACAGTACGAGAGAGAGCAGAAATCAGACGTGGGCTGCAATAAAAATAGATAAAATAAACACTAAAGTCAAATTCAGTTGGATGGAATGGAGAAGCTGCATTTCTTCACCAATTAATCTCCTAGGGCTTTGGATGCAAATGAGAGACTTTTCAGACCTAATCCTAACCAAGCTAACTAAAGGATTTACCGAAGGGAGAAAAGCATGCCTGCATCGCAAAACAACCTCCTCCCCATCACTATCCTGCCATCATAACATTAGTTCTAAAAATACTTAAACAGGATAATAACTTTAGATATTATAATTTAAGTGCAGGTTACATACAATTAAAAAGTAAGTAAGTAGAAATTATATTTTTAAATAAGTTATATAATATGAGATACTTTTTCACAAAAACTACCAAGGATTTCATATTGAAGCCGTCACAAAATATGTAGTCATTTAAGAGATGTGGCCTTAAGGCCCCTACATAGCCGCGGGAAGTAGGGGTGCTGGGGGTGCTTGAATTATTCCCCCTTGAATCTGGAGAATCACAGAACGACCGGCCGTTGACGACCGGCTCGGTTCGCTCACGGCCCCGGAACCGCCCTTAATGTGTTTTTAAACGGCATCATTGAAGCTGCGCTGACAGGCGGCAGAGGTCCACCGTGTCCCCGCAGCGAGGCTAAAGAACATGTCCCGATGGAACACGACTGTTGTGTCGCCTCAAGTCTCCTGTCTCTTGGCCAAACAGTCATACTGGAACACACCGCAAAGACTTCAGCCGACGGCCAAGTAGCATGTACGAACTGCGGCGGTAGTGTGTATACATCATTCAAAAGAGGCAACCAGAAGACAGACTGCGTGATATAGACTAACAACAAATAGCTACATGCTACAGCTCGAGCCAAGCAGCACAGGGATGAACTATGCCAATATTTTAACAGTATTGGTGCAGTGCCTTTTCAGTTGGGAAAGATATAGCAAATATGTGTGCCTATCCTGCTATTTGTGTTTATTCATTTGATCACACAGCTTTAAGAACAAATTAAAATGTGCCTACATAACTGTCAGTTGCAGCCCTATCATTATTATTGGTTTAACTAGCCAAACAGTATATTTTAAAAACATTTTAAAATGACCATCTTGAACAGCTACAACATTGAAATACTTTTAGGCAGATTGTGGACAGTAACAAAGTACATTTACTTAAGTACAGCAGCGAGTCTTCACAGAGGGAGTTCAAGCTCCACCTCACAGGCAACAAGAATGCGACTTTGTATCTCTCTCGCACTTACACTCAGCTGGAAAAGCACATGCAAATCCCATAAACTCACCTAAAAGTTTTTGAACTAGCTACAAACTGTGAAACACACAGTAAATATAAATATAAATAAATGATACTCCGCTGTGCCGCTGTGTTACTAGTACTTATACAGGTATTTCAATCTGGAAATGTGTTTCTTCTGTTTTCCAGCTGCAGTTTACACACCCTGTATTTGTAGCTCAGATGTGGCATGCATCAAAGTCACCACAGTGGATATGGGAGCAGCACACAGTACAACATTTTCTTATGAGCCACACAACTAAAGGCCCCTAGACACCAATTTGACACCAAAGAACACGTCCCGACGGACCCGACTGTTGTGTCGCCTCACGTCTCCTGCGTCTTGGCCAACAGTCGCACTGGAACACACCGCAAAGTCCTTCGGCCGACGGCCAAGTAACACGCACAAACTGTGCATGCGTGAGTGGCAATAACTCTCCTTACCAGCAGGCGGCGGTAGTGTGTATTCATCATTCAAAAGAGGCAACAACCGGAAGACAGACTGCGTGATACACCGAGAGAAGAAGAACAGACTGCGTGATATAAACAACAAATAGCGTGTGCGTTCCATTTTCACTCTACAGCGAGAAGCTCATGGGGCTTTCCCGAACCTGTGTCGAGAGCTGGAGTTCAATGAAATCTCAGATTTGCCTTCTTAATCGTTTGTTTGGGTCCCTCACTTCCGTTTTGCTTCTCATGCACTGATTCGCTAAGCTGAACAGCCAATCAGAGTGATTTCTTTAGCCGACGGCCTTTTACCGACGATGGCGGAAGGTGTCGACACGGCCGAAAAGACACGACGGGGCGGGACACACCAATCTGAGTAGGGCGACAGGACGCTCATCGACGGCTAGACATCTATCGACGCCGAAAATGGGCTTGGTGTGTAAGGACCTTAAGAGGCCCCACAGTGCAGTGACTGCACTGTGGGGCCTCTTAAGGTCCTTACACACCAAGCCCATTTTCGGCGTCGATAGATGTCTAGCCGTCGATGAGCGTCCTGTCGCCCTACTCAGANTGCGGATATGGTGAAATAAGCAGGAATGAATAAGCATGATATGAATCATTGCGAAATTCTCTGAAATGTGATAGACCAATGTGATGGATGATGATGATGATGTAAGTCTTTCACTAGCTTTGTTGTCCATTCTTATATTGTATACAGGGAATTGCATCTTCCGGAACTGTGCATCCAAGTGGGCCTTCCTCTTTATGGGACCTGACCCTCCTTGTATGTTCATATCTGCCACAGTGTCCTACTTACATAAATGGCCTATGCCAATTCTTTTTTTCAGTCTGTTGTACACCCAACCAAACTGGCATTCCTTTATATTCCGCCTCCCCATGGTTTCAATAGGCACTGTCCTTGAGTGAGATGAGACCTAGGAGAAACCCTATGCTCCCGTTACACATTCACATAAGGGACATTTAAGTTTCAGTCAGGGGATGGCGGAGCACTGATGGCTGGAGACGGGGGTCAGGTGTTGGTTGGAGACAATAATGCATCATCCCGGAAAGGAATCTGAATATCCGTATCCCTATCAGGAAGCTGGGAGCGCCCTTTTGGTAACAGTGATGCCACAGATCCAAAACTCATTCCTAACACTTCAACTGATTCTGCAATGCTGTGGGCTGGAGTGGCATTTCATCCCAGTCTGTGTCTGGGGGATCCCTTTTAGAACTCAACATTCAATTAATTTTACAGTTCTGATCTTTTGGTTGAAGTTGGAGGTCCAGGGCAGATGAGCATGCTGTAGTTGAGAGTGGAGGTAGATGATTGCACTAAAGGGTAAACTTTGTGTACTGTGCAAGCAACAGGTACATATCCTTAAACATTTCACAATACCACCATGATTGTTTGCTCTGTTTTCTAGGGATTCTTGTATGTACTGCAGTGTTTGCCCTTAAAGGAGAAGCGGTAGTTTTTACTAGCTGACACTTGAAAAACCTGCAAAACCAGTTTTCATGCTGTGTACTACACTAGTGTTGCAAGTGTGTACCGTATACTTGAAGGTTACCGCGATACCGCTGCCGTTAAAAACGTTCACGATTCCTCCATTTCATGTAGTATCGGTACTTTAGAATGACGGGGCAAGTACTCGGTGAGGAAAGCGCTGTTTTAATAAGAGCTGTTCCTTGCAGTCCCTCCCCTCTTCAAGCACTGCACTAGCTGCCAGAGCATGTGGGAAAACGAGAAGCATGGCTGTGAGTGGGAGTGCAACTGCTGCTGCGCCTCGGCTTGTTGACAAAAAAGAAGCCAGAAGCGAAATTTGGAAGTATTTTAATTTTTAGCTATATCTCTGACAGTGAGGGCAAGCCTACGGACACCACAAGGCCTGTCTGTAAGACATGTTTTAGATCCCTGCAAACCAAGGGAGCTAACACATCAACCTTGGCTAAGCACCTCGCCGACCGGCATCCAGAGCTGTTTAAAGAATTTAAAGACAGACAGGTTAGCGAATGTGATAACACAATTACATCATGCTCAAGCCCATGCCCTCAAATCTAAGTCAAACAAGTATAATTTATTTTGTGACAAACGAACGTTTTCGTAGTTTGACGAGGCAATTAATGGCAATGATAACTGTCTAATCTTTTTAGCTAACTTACAATGTGGCTAACATCTGCAATGTACATTTTGTCAATCATTATTTATATTACTGTACTATTACATGTTAATAAAATATAAAGTTAACTATCAAAGAAATCACATAAACTCAAGTATAAAGAAGAGACCATGTTGTAAGAACATACTTAACAGATAAACTACAATTGTATTGATCATGAAAATAATAAAAGAAAAGAATCGGAATCGCAATTCTTGACTTGGTATCGGTATCGAAACCAAAATGTTGGTATCATGACAACACTACACACTAAGCTTTTTCAGGGGAATGTGTTTAAACTCGTGAATTTATTCCGTGAGTATGGTTCACTGGGGTATGGCAGGGCAATGATTAACTGTATTTTACTATTTATTCTCACAAGGTCGGCACCAAATATCTGTATTAACATGAATGAAAATCCAAAATTCTGTTTCTTTAACAGAAGAAAAAGTGGTTCAATAGGTTTGAGAATGTAAAGTACAACGATTGTACAAATCCAAAGGAGATGAGATGTCAAAGCAAAAGGGCATGTCGTTGTGTCCCTGGGCAAGACACTTCACCCCAAATTGCTCCTGTGGGGATTGCCCACAGTATTGAGTATGTAAGTCACTTTGGATAAAAGCATCTAACAAGTGACATGTAATGTAAATCAATTTTGGAAAGCAAATCAAATTGAAATAAGGGCAAACCACAGTCTAGACTGATTCTCATATCCTCCTTATGTTCTGTGTGCTCCTCAGTAAAATAAAGACCACAGAGAAGTCCATCATGTTTACCCAAAGCACAAAGCCGTACTCAGAATTTTTTTTTTCCTATTCTCATAATTTTCTCAACAAACCTCTTTCTCCTTGAGCACATTATCAGCGATTTGACCGGCCTGGTTATGTATGCTTCTGCTTCTGTTATTTGTTCTAGTTATGTAAGAGTGCATTTGGTTTAAGAGAAGGGCTGTACACATTAAGTCATTATAACTTGATTCCCTTTGTAACAAACATAAATGATGGAATGCAAAATGGCACTTGTAGCAGCTTAAAGTCATTTACATCAGCATTGAAAAACAGTAGACTTTGTAATATCTTTCGAGTTGAGAACTATCTTTCTACCTGAGCATCTATTGGCCCTTAGCAGCAGCAGCAGCCATCGGCCACCTTATGGCCTTATTTTTCTGACATTAAAGGCATTCTTATAATGGAGCTCTTGCTTGCAAAGATCAGGCTAATAAACCTCAGGACCATCCAGTAGGTCGAATAATGATTTTGATAGCAATAATTCAGTGTATGACTAATTTAGAGAGAGGGATAAGGCATTGGATAGTGGGTTTTTAAGTACCTTATTTCTGTTTGATTAAATCTGTCACCAAAAATAGTTGGATTGGTGTACAAAAAATACAGTTTCAGTAAGTTGGTGCTTGTCTTATTACTTATATACATGTATCGAACATATAGGTCCTAAAGTATTCAATATTAAAAATGAATGTACCACATCAGAGCAAGAAACCTATAAGAGTTGATCTCATTCTCACTCAGATATTATTTGAATTTCTGTAATTATACTTCTGTGCTATCTAAGTTGGAGGCCAAAGTACTCTGCAGCTACAGAGTTGAATAATGTTTTTCCAAGACACACTTCGTAAGGTTGTTAGGCCAAACAAGTATATAACATTTACATTTACCCTTCTTAGACACCTTAACCTGAAATCCACCGCGTTCATCTGGCAGACTGTACTCACCCATTCACTCCGACATTCATCACTTCCTGACTGTAGGGAGCTGAGCCGCTGTGGGCTCACTAGCATCAACGGCTCAGAGTGTGGTGGCATTTTTGGAGATATATTAGGTATTTACGAGCAGCTTGAAAAGGGCATTTTGCAGATTTATAGACGTCAGGCCTAAATGATCTATGGAAAATGGAGAGGGAGAAAAAGAGTCGCTGATGTTGATTAGAAAGAATGTTTTTGGCACTGTGCGTGTTTTTGTGTGTATTCGGGAGGGGTGTTTCCATCCTTCCCAATCCCACAGTATCAGGGACCTTCCACAGTGCAATTTGACAGGGACATGAGGAGGTGGAGGGGGGGGGGATATAAATGAATAAATAAAAAGGTCACGTCAAGCCATTTTCATAAAAGCTCATTAACTTTTATTTGTTGCAAAAGATGTCTGTGTAATTAGAATAACAGAGATTGGGCTAATGAAATTTCAATAAACAGTGGTGGAGCAGAACCAACAAATAATAATGCAACGCTCACGCATGTCTGAGACCTAACTGCATGTAATTGGCAGGTGACCTTTCAAGGCGATTGAGGTAGATCCCAGGTGTGTTTTCCAAGAAGTGGGTTTAGCTTGAGCGTGTGTGTGATCTAGTGAAGGTTTGAGCACACAGGACTTTCTTTTGTGTGTGTGACAGGGTGATACAGTAACAGAGTTGGTTTTATTGCTGCTCCGACCTTTATTTATCGGCCCCATTATTGTCTACTGGGGAAGCTGTAGAACAATATATGGCAAGTATTACGGACTTTCTCCGCACATAGTTAAATTATAATAGCAGTCAGAAGCTCACATTTGTCATTTATTAGCAGGTTTAATAGTGAGGATGGCTCACAGAATACAGTGCAGATACTGCTCTGAGAAGAATGTTCCGCTGAAGCCAAAACACAACTTGTGTAATTGGCACAATTTCAACTTGAGAAGGAGAAACTAATTAGTCAAATGTGCTTGTTGGGGTGTTCAGCAGAAGCTGCCTGCTCCTGGCTTTACATGAGCCAACTGCACACATATATTATTGACAGCGGGCAAGTATAGGTTTCACTTCTTTTCATTAGCAAAAGCAAGCCATACATGATGAATGATACCTAGATGGTACATTTGTTAGATGTAAATGAGTAAAGCTTTTCTGTAAAACAGTACTCAATGCTCAGTGAACTGAGTGGTCTGATTAGATCTTCGATCTTCAGAAAGGGAAGTCATTAAGTCGGGCCAGTGAGGACGAGACATAGAAATTAAAAGCATATGTGTGACCAATGAATTATTGAGAGAAAGAATATATGAATAAGACTCTAGAAAATGAGGGCTCCAAAGTTGCATCAACACCATCCATATGTTGTTCCAATACCTCACCTTTCTAACCTGCGTGATACCTGGCTCCCTTCCACTGATATAGGGGGGATTTGTCAGCCGCCCTGTTTGTTCACTGTGTGCGCTGATAGCCTGGCAGGCTGTTTGTTTGTTTACTCCTTGTCTAGGTCAAAGCAGATGCCCTAGCTCTTTTCTCTGCCTTTCCACTCTTGTATGCCCCTTTCTTTCACACCAACGCGGTTCCCGTTCTAGCTCCTCTTGCGCTCTTCTGGTTCGGAACTGGTTCTTCTTTTCAGCCCCCGTTTTGTTCACAAGGCCCAGAGCCCGACTGGTGCTGCCGCGATTGCGTCATGACGTCACCATTTAAGTCGCTGATTTTCTCCCCAACGGCGCTCACAACAACAACAATGGGGGACTGCGTCGGGTTGATGATCGTGTTGCTTTTAATCATACAAAGCCAGATTACATTAAATAATTGTGGTTGCGTTCTAATCACTTTGCTCAGTGCTACTGCTTGTTACAACTTTTATTTGCCGTACTCGTTGCTCAGGTTGATCCCGCCCCTACCCCTGCCCCTGCCCCCGCCTCCGACGTAAGCGTGACATATGCGGTTCTTGCTTCTAGACCGAATTTTATTTGGAGCTTGGTAAGAACCGGTTTTCGGGGAAAAGAGCCAGTAATCGTAGAATGTAGTATAAGCTTCTGTACATTATTTTCTTGAGCACTGCACCAAATACATGTTTTTGCACCCGTGGCCCAACAGTCCAGTATTGAATGCATGACTCTGTTTACCTGGATATCTACACAAGACAACAGCCTTAATGAGGGATTTTCTTCAGATCCTTTAAATGTATTAAATGTAGGGTCTAAGACAACGCTCCTGCTATGACACACTTATAAGAAAAACATATCTAAAGCTCACACAAGCCACACATTGAGATTATGTAAACATACCTGATTATACAGTACATTCATACGGACACTCTTTGTTTTTTTGTAATGGTATGCCAACCTTCATAAAACAGCAGCCTTTTTGGAACAGCAGTGAGTCAGACGCACATTGGCACCTGGCATGACGCTCGACTAGGTGTTGAAACTGTGAAACAATCGTTTTGACAACGCATGTCTATTTTGCATTTATTTATTTATATTTTTGTGTGGGTTCAAACTCAGTGAGCTGGTACTTTTTTCTGCACTCTCCACACTTCTAAGATTCTCTGTCTCTTACTGACAAAAACACTTCAAGATGATGTTACTTGAAAGCTCAGCATTTCATTTTCACACTTTTGCCAACATCTTGCAGGTTTCATCCTTTCCTTCGAGGTGAACAGGAGAACAAATACTGGACTTGCAGAGCTGTAGTCTTGACCACTTACGTCTGCTGTATTTGACCTTTCAACAGGAGCTCATCTAGTTAGACTTTATTGACTATCGCTGGAAAGTGGATTTTATTCAGTCTGAGGCCAGTTCATAAACACAGGATCAGAAACTGGGTTTGAAAAGAATATAGTTTTATTGGTTTTAATTACGTATACTCATGAGACCTTTTCAGCAGGTAAATAACCCTATGTTTGACAGAGATGTTTGCCTGAAATAACCACTGCAAAACTAGGCTATGAGAAATATATGATAATTATATAACAACACACATTTCGAAGAAAAAGAAAAGAAAACATATAGTTACTAGTACAACAAACTAGATTTTCTTCCCTTTACAAAAGCAAATGCAAACCACCTATATGCATCCATTTACCATTAATGTGCAAGCAGACATCTAAGTTTGTCTGCTCAAGTTCAGCATCCCCCTGCCTTCAGTGTGACTTCAGGTTGCAGGGTTTTTTCATCATGCATCAATTTAGCTTACCTGCTATTTTTTAAAGAAAGAAAGAAATACAATAGATTTCTACTTTTGCAGAAAACAATGAACATTTTTCAAAAAACAGAACCTGCAAAGCAAAGAAGTAGAAATGTGAGCATTATCAAATATAAACATCATTACATAAAACATAGAAATAACCTTAAAATGTGCTTTCTACTGTACCTTGTTCTTTATAACGTATCGAAGACTTTCAGGTGACCGCAAATAACTGTGTATAAAACAATTAACACATTTAACTTTGGGTTGATTATTTTATTTCTTATTGTTACTGGCTCTGGTACAAAAAATCCCCCCGAGCCAGGACAAAAGATACGTGTTCTCTACAGCACATTGTTTTGCACAAAAAACCTCATCTTTCAAAGCTGTAGAGAAACAAATCAATACCCCTGTTGATACAGAAAGCAAGAAATAAAACTAGAATTACTGCTCACCTGTGTTCATAAGAGTTTTTCGTTCCTTCTGCCGACTTTGTATTTAATTCTTCACTGTGTTATTTTTCTTATGTTAGAATCCCTTTTTGCATGTGATCCGGGGACTTCAGGGCCACAGCGGCCGGTTCCAGACAAAGTCACATTAGCTTCTCTTGACCTCGCTGCTGTAATCCGCTCAGTTTTTTTGCAAGAGTTGCTTAATGTTGGAGCGTGAGGCCAAGAGTGAAGAGTAGGGATGCAAGCTTTACAACAGCTTACCTCCAGATTATACAATCAGCGTTTCAGTATTTCATGTTTTTCATGTAGTGTAAGGCAATGATTGAGCTGTGGCTTTCCATCTATACACACACTCCTGGTAGTTTGAACTGATGTCTCTTAAATTGGATAGTTTTATGTTATATTAATTGGAACGTTGGAATCAAATTAATTGTAATGAATAATTTCCGATCTGTTTTGATATTTCCGCCGTTTCTTTGTTTGAGTCTGCAGGCATAATTCTGCTCACCACCATGCATGGATCAGAGCATGCTGTTTGTTTCAGTGTCTCGAGAATGAGGCTTTCCCTCCATACTGTACATTGTCTCAAAGTCTATTTCGGAGATGAAGGCGTAGGAATGGGAATCGTCAGCATTCTTTAGCCTATAGAAATCCCAGACAATAGGAGCCATGCTGTAGGAACAGTGAAGCTGGCTAGCTCAATCCTAACTTAATCGAGGATCATCAACAATTGTCACTAAATCAGCCCCTTTAGTCTTTCGCTTCTCTCTCAATTCATTACAATTGAATGGGCTTTTATTGGCGTGACCGTTTTAACAGGGACTCGGGGAGTGTGTGGAAGCTTGTAAGGCTGAATCGACACAGGCAATTTACGAGGGGATCGACGGGCAACTTGAGGCCAAAACTAGCACAAAACAAACATAACCATAGAGAGTGAGGGAGAGATTAAGAGATTTGTCAGTAACCCTAACCCCCCAACAACCAACCCCTAACCCTTCCATCCCCCTTTAATCTTGGATGCTGTTGGTCTTCTTGTGCATAAGATTAAAGAAAATATACTGTTGTTTTGGGGTGCATGTAAATAAAGTAATTAAGGAGAAGTACAATTGCAACATAATTAAAAGGAAAGAAGAGAACATGTTACATGTAGCCAGGGCTTTACAACTGGGAACATAAGAACCCAGGTGTTCCTAGTTCGAGAGAATGACCCCCTTTCACCAGATACATGATAAACGATCAGAGAAATGGCAGATTGACATGGAAGGACTCGGGTCACAACCTGAGGGAAGACAGAAACACAACATCTTAGACATTATGTCTTCTTACAGTAACATCTTCTCAATCATCTGGTTGTTTTTCAGTTCAGTTGCATTCTACCACTCATAATCTTTCACGTTTCTGCAAGGTGTTGGTGTTTATGTCTGCAGGTGGCATTGAAAGCACCCTCCCTAACCCGGTTACATAAGAAATGTCACAGCAGAAAGGATAAATACGTCTCCATTCTTTACAGTCATACTTTTCAGATGGTGTCAACATCTCTGCCAGTGATTCATACAACACATGCCGAGTATGACAAGTTATTTCTTCTTTTCAAGTGATCCTTGACTTCTTAAAAATAGTTTTTAGAGAAATACCGCCTCAGTCCAGAATGACGTCTGATATAGGGCTGGGAAATTATTGAAATGCCTTTTTAGTGGTATTGTTTAATGATTTGAAAAAAAACAAATCCTCCTGATTAGAATAATTATTCTAAGACTCAAAATAAGAAATATGTTTTGTCTGAGGTAAAACATCACAGTTGTTATTGTGTCTATTTATCATTTTATGTTAGCTGGAAAATTGTCCCATGTGCAACCACTAAGCCCTTCCACTACCTCTCATCCAAACAAAGGCAAGGTCATGTATTGATAGGAAGAGATCATCTTTATGATGAAACAGATATAATATATGGATATAATTAACATCAGTGCTTTTAATTATCACAGTCAAAAAAACACACAACTTCCTGCGGTGACTTTTCGTGGGAAGGAAATCAGCTGTTTACATTTGTGTCTACACAAAGTGGGCCGATTACACCCCAACGATTATACCATCAAACAAATAAATTACCAATGAAAGTAGGTTCAATTGCAATAGAAAATCTATGCATTTTCCAAAAAGTTACAAATTGTTTGCTGCACTGTTGTTTTATCCAATTGTGTACATTTCTATTCAGTGTCCCTTCTACCTTAAAAAAACACTCTTCAGCCTCACCTTGCTTCTTATTTCACACAAGAGATAAGCTCTATGCCAAGGTTTCTACATCTCATATCTCCTTTGCCCCCCATCTGTACTCCTCTCTCTCTCCCACTCCTCGCTTTTTTCCCTCATTATCTCCCCCCTCACTCCCACCACCCCTGTCTTCCTAGCTTTGCAAAGATAAGATTTGCTTTCCCACTGAGTTTCTTGGTGTCGATACTAATGTGCCGTTATCATCGATGAACTGTCAGACCGCCCTCCTCCCATCCCGCACCATTCCTCTCTTGACCTTTCTGCAACAATACATAAAAAACCTCCTTCAAGACTTTATTTTGTTGTCAAAAATCTGCATAGCTGAATGACACATGAAGAAACACATCATGAGATCACAAACCAGGACATGATGGGAGCAGCACACTGTAAAGAAATTGAGCATCAAACATGTCACTTAATGTGTGTTGATGTGCTCAAAGTAGTTTGGCCTAGGCAGGAAGCTGAATAGCTTTTAGTGACATCAATGAGCAGGATCTACTTGCTGATTGGCACAATGGTGTACCCTGTTACCCAAATCACCTCACAGAATCACAAGTATATTTATTTTTAGCACTGGAAACCCCGGTGGGAGCCAAATCTGGAACTCCGGCAACATTAGTGATGCGCTGTCTTCAGAGCTACATGGAGAAATGACTTTGAGGAGTGTCTTTGCCATCGGGATAGATACTTGAGATGCTGAGCCCAGAGGGTGACATGTCACTGAAATGCTTTGACAGCAAATGAGTGGTTTGACTTTTTCTTTACACCAGTCATACAGACTGAGAGCATCAATTGCATTTTTAGTAAGTAAAATCTCTAAAGTGTGGCAGCCACACTTAAAGTTCATTGCTGGTGGCTCAAAAAGGGGCATCAAATATGCAGTGACTTCACAAAGTTCATGCTATCTGGCTGTCGTCCATGACGTCATCCTGTGTCTCACTCTCTCCTTTTACACCTTTTTGTTTAATCTGGACTAACTTCTGTGCTTCAAAGCAGTCTCTTGGAGTCGCAAGGTTTGAATTATTTGCACAAACATCTAGATTGATATCTGTGCGCGCTTAATTCTTAGTAGATGTAGCTAATTGGGTCAGCATATAACATCTTGTAAATGTACTGTAGTACATCAATATAACTCGAAAACAACCCACTGATGAGACTAAAGAATACAATGTCCTGTAGTAAATCTAATGCAGATTAAAAACACAAAAAGGCTCTCCACTAATCTGAATGCAACCTTGCATGATTGTATATTTGTATAATAATGTAATCTTTTTTAGTTTTTAGTCATTGGAAGAAATAATCTGACAGAGGATTTGCTGGTGCGGGACAAAGATACACAATCTCTTCATGTCATTTGATGAGTTCATGATGAGAGTCAGAGATTTCAGGAGCAAGGGAAACAAATCTCTTTAGGTCACTTTAAACAGGGATTAGCTATAGTACAATAACTCATTTTAAATTGGAATCAAAGGTCAGATATGTCTACATGTAGAGAACTATATACTTAAGCAATAGCTCACGACAGGCCGTGGTATATGCTCATTATATCACAGCTAAGGGGCGTGGTTCGGCCCGACGCGAAGCGGAGGGTCGACAACCCCCTTAGCTGT
>NW_011370220.1:164238-173916 GCF_000735185.1 Notothenia coriiceps
GATCACAAAAGCCCAGTCCCATAGCTTACACCCTAGTGGGAGGAGGGATAAAACGGAGTGTGATCACTGATTATTCGGTGGAACTCATTGAGTTCCATTTCTCGTGCAACGTCAAAGGGATACTATTTACTGATGCATAAACGCTAGCTAGCAGTTTATTACTTAAAGATTGTCTTCATTTCCAAAGCGTCTAAACAGCTTTAACTTTTCAAGTTACACATGAGGTCAATATACTAACCCCATTAAGGGGCAGCCAAATAGATATTTTCCAGTCAAATATACATGTCAACTTACGCAATAATCAAATCGCAAAAGAACAACTTAACCCAAGGGAGGCAATTTTTGATATGTTTTTCAAATTCATTCAAGATCAATCCTCACAGTTGAAATTGAAAGACAGCATAAAATTGGCTGAAATAAAAAGAGGGTTTGGACAGTAGCCTAATGGGACGGCAAGTTATACTTTTCTCAGTGGCTGCTAACCCTCACTCAGGAGCAATGGAAAAGTCATAAAGAGAGCAGAAGATCCTCCTTAGTCATACAGTCAGATGGCGGCGCCAGGGTAGGCTTGGGGCAAGCTACAGCCATTCTTTGCACAGACAGAAAGGTTAGTAAGATTGAATTTCGTAGCCCATGTCTGTCTGGAAATACCGAAGACTAAAAACGGTTTTCTTCAAAACTTTTTCGACGTAGTGAATCGTCTTCTCAATAGAACATCTTTGATAATGCTTCTGGCCAATCGAATCACGATTAACGGCGTGTGTTGTTGCAGGGGAAGTCCCGACGGAGAATACTTTTTGCGGTAGTAACATCTCTAATAATAGCAATCGATACACACATTTACGTGTTGATAGAAATCAACACGTAATGGAAATAAGACCCCCACGGCTTTGATGATTGATAGGTGTGCGGGCTGTCTTTCATTCTTGACACACCAGAAGCAATGGGGGCTATCCACCTAGGGCCTGAAAGATTAACCGATTTTAAATCGAATCGCGATTGGATGAAAGCTGCGATTTTTTCTAACATTTTTTTTGTTTTACTTTTTTTTTTTTGTATTCTCTTGTGTGTCAGTCATCACACAATCAGAAGTGATGTGCTCCACATGTACCAGCCATTGTTAACCAATGCAGAAGTGGCCCATGATAGAAGGTGATAGGACAGATAAACAAGCCTTAAAAAGTACGGATAGAAAGTAAATTAAAACACCATCTTCAATATACTGTCCATATACCAAACATTGTGCAGTTTTGATTAGTCTTGCTCTTTTCCGAGTTAGAATTGTATTCAGAATCATTCAAATTCTAACGCAACAACCACGTTGAGGGGTTTTCCAGCTTCGCGTGAGCAGGGTTGCAGAAACTCAGATCTGCATTAAATGCAGATCTAAACATCCCTCTGCACTGCCCTTTGGACGATCAGCATTTCCATTTACGGCCATCAAGCACTGGAATACTCTTCCAGTTGAACTTTAAAACCTGTAACTTCAGATTATTAACCTCCGTGTTTCTTAATGGTGCAAAAAAAACCGAATATTAAGCCACAAGCATTGCCAACATTAACTACTGCTTGTAATCTGAGGGTTTTTTTTTATTTTTAACTGTATTGTCATAGTTATATCTCAGATATTTTATTCTAAAGGTGGGGTAGGTAACGTTTGAGAAACCAGCTCGAGGCGCTAAAATTTGAAAAATAACACAAACCGAAAAAATCTGCCACTTCTTACAGAGCCCTCCTCCAACACCACACGACATCTGACCAATGCAGGGCACGAGATAAGTTTGTTCACAGATGGAAGGCTGACAGGCAAGGTAGGCCATCCAGTTATTTTAGCCGGAGCACGCTCAGCATGATTAGTCGTGCTATTTTACAGTACTAACGGCTTCCACAGATGGACATTTGCTTTATGGATTTTTTTTGTCAAAGCAATTAAAGATATTCATTGCTACTCGGGATGGTTAAGAGCATTCCAGGAATATAACAAAAATTGTATCTCGAGGCCGGTTTCTCAGAACTTACCTACCCCACCGTTAAGTTATTTGAAGTGTACTAACGTATTTGTTCGTAACCTGTATTTAAAATCAGGCTTTATAATTAATTTGAGTGACCGAGATCATGTACGCTGTAAGTTGATTTCAAATGTATAAATGTATTAATTTATTGAGCTGTACTTAAATCAGGTTTCTAAAATGTATCGACTGATAGAGGGAATCATGCAATGTTAAATTTGTTCTGTTTGATTGCATTGTTATGAACCTGTCTGAGGACCACATATGGAAATAGCTATGAGTATAATGCTGGCATATTACATCTCTTTGGGCTCTTTGCTGAGATTAATGTTTTTGTAATGCATGGTCCTTCTATAAATAAATACAAAGTATGACAGATTGATCCAATCACCTGCCAAGTATTGTTTGAAATACTTTTCCAAATGGCTTTCCAATGGAGCTTCCTTAGATGGTTTGGTGAAACAAACCATCTGAGTCCCAGGTTTAGTGATGCTCCATCCACATGTTTCTAAGCATCTATTAGCAGGGTGAAATCTGAAACTGAAGCTTGACTTAAAAGCAACTCAACGGAATTTCATGGTACGTTTAGTTTATTTCACTAACGAGACCGAGCATGGTGAGCATGGTGAACTGCCGACCTTTCCTAGCCGGAAATATGGCGCATTTTACAATAAACTTCCGTTGGGGCTCGCTTAAAAACAAACATCGAAAATCGACATCGCAAATCGCAATATTCTGTCAGAAAAATCGCAATTAGATTTGTATTCCCAAAATCGTGCAATGACCCCCTACTATCCACCCCTTAATCCACAATGTAAAGTAATTCACACAACAGCCTCTTCCCCTCTTCTCTCTGTGAGGAGCAGCAGGTTCAAGCCCCTTTCAGAACAAAAGTAACAAAAAACTAATATGGCATTCATTTTTTTTTAAATATGTCCGGTGTATTAATAGATTTTATTTATTTTCCTTCTCAAGAGAGTACCAGAATGTGTATTCTTATGTTAGTATTTCAAACAAATCCTCCTGGGGGAGAATCCCCCCCAAGACCCCGTGCAGTGTTGGGTTTTCAGCATGTCCAACTCTATCACCTGTGGGGAAATTGCAGGATTGGCTCCAGGTCGCCCTTTTTATTTACTACAAGACAAATGTGCCTTTTTATTTCATACAGTTCAATTTGGATTGAGACAGGGAAATAATCTAAACCTCACGCGTGGCGTTTCACTGTCAAGGGGAGCGTGTATGTAATTACATTGCAAATACTGACTTGAGCCCCACCACTGTATGTGTTAGCCCTACCATAGATTACCCAACACAAATACTCTGGAGCCGCCACTGCGTACAGTGCATCGGCCGAGAGATATACTGAATGAAGTCATATAAATGTTCAAACCATTCCATGGCTTACAGCATCAGCGTCAATCAATCCCTTCCACTACATATTTGATGCAAGCGTTCTGTCGTGACGCAGGATCATGTAGCTAAACGTCCATCAGGGAAGATAATCTACTCTCTTGTCTTTAAAAGCTGGCAAACCTCCACTATTCTGTGTTCCAGGGGAAATAAAGAGGGCCAGATGTATTGGTATTCAATCGCACGCTAATGCAATGGTCGTTCCTGGTGATTGCTTTCAGGTAAAGGAACTGTCAGGACTTCTGCTTATAGAAGCTCCAAGAGCCGAGGAAATGAAATCTCACTAAAGCCAGCTCTGCCTTTTCATCACAATAAAGAGTGGAGCTGGTATCATCTTCTCGCAAGTAAAAGGGAGAGGTGAACTGTTGGCGCGTAATAGACCTGATGTGGTTAAGTGTTGAAAAGGTCAGTGCATCTTCTAGAGTTAAGTCAGGGAGAACAGCTCCAGTGACAATAGAGTAATAGCATTTTAAAGCTTGATCAGACATGTGAACAGCAGAACAATTCTCGTTGGGATTGTGATTTATTTTATCCCTTCTCTCTTGCTCTTGTTCCTGCCTCTGTATTCATGAGCTTAGTCTTTAACTAGGCAGTCTCATTTTTACAATATTTCGCAATTCACAGTAGACGATGTTGACTTTGTATGACTTTGCTGCAATGGTGGACCTAAATTAAAACCCGGGCTGAACAACAAGCATTAGGGAAAGGCATTTTGTGTATTGTAACTCTGAGCTGTAAAGATGATTAAAGATGATTCAAAAAAAATGCATGGCTTAGTGGAACACAGAGACGAGAGTTGGCAGAGAAAATGGGACTAGAGGCTGTGCTCATTGTATAAACTTGGCATTAACTCTTGGCATAATAAGATTAGCCCTATTTTCACATGAACTGTGTTTTCTGCATTTACAGTGAAATTGTGTAATTTCTAACATTCAGGATGACCTCTAACCTTCTCGTCTAAGTTATTCTTAGGCCATAGTCCGACAAAGGAGAGAGGAACAGATAAAGGGTCAACATTATCACCAGCACAGACTGCTCCTGGCATTTTACTATTTGCAATTACTGTACTCTGTCCTTTTCAGGCTCTGATAGTCAAAAAGCCCTTTAATGAGAAGCCCGAGTCAATATTTACCTTCTCTGCACGACTTGTGAGCAGTGACGCCAGAGGATGTGTGTCAATGTGTTTGTGTGTTTATGGAAATATTTGATTAAGTCCTTTTACTGAGAAATATGGACGTGAATAAATGCAGTGCTATGTTGTGATGACTGCTGCAAAAGCAGACGGACAGACTGAATAATTATAATAATCATTTCGGAATGCGAAATTAAAATCTGTTAACTCGCATCAGATTATTGTATCATATCTGTTGCTGAGGAGACTGAACACTGTCACCATGATGGATGCCTGTGTGATAACACATTAGTTATGGCAGTAGGGGGACTGGAAGGACAGAGGAGAGAAGGTGAAACAACTAAATTCACATTTGGAGAGAACCCTATTTTACCTTTCTTTGTTTTTCCTTTGTTGTGGACATTTCCATTCCATCTGTCAACCTGCCTGTGAGACAAAGAAGCTGCTGAAAGCCTCACCCGGGAGGCCTCGCACAAACTGAAAACCACACATAGGTTCCCCTGATTGCAATTCTACACATTCCTGCTGACACACAAGCTACAGGGTGGCGTCACTATGTGCTGCCCTGCAGCACTCACAGCGTGCCCCTCAAGCTGTTCTATTTTCCCTGACAAATATCACCCTGGGCAATCCGTCAAAGACATAAGCCTATTCTTAAGGCACTGGAAGATTTTGTAGCTACTGCTGCCAAATGTTTGTGTCTGTTCTCTTTATATATATTAATAATAATAATAATAATAATAGATTTAATTTGTTAGCGCATTTACAGGTGCTCAAAGACGCTTTACAGATAATAGTGAAGAAAAATGAAAAGAGAAGAAAGGAACAACAAATAAATATATAGTTAAAGTTAAAGTCAAATAATAGAAAAACAATCACACATGAAAAGCCAGATTGAAGAGGTGAGTTTTTGTGAGTTTTTTGAAGGTGGTGAGGTCGGTGCAGTCTCTGATGGGTTGTGGGAGTGAGTTCCAGAGGGAGGGGGCAGCGAAGGAGAAGGCTCTGTCCCCCCAGGTCCGGTGATTGGTGCGGGTGGGGATGGATAGGAGGTTGGCTTCTGATGAGCGGAGGCAGCGGGAAGGGGTGTGGTGGTGCAGCAGGTCTGTGAGGTAGGGGGGGCCTGTTTGTTGAGGGCTTTGTAA
Source organism: Notothenia coriiceps (assembly GCF_000735185.1). NCBI lineage: Eukaryota > Metazoa > Chordata > Actinopteri > Perciformes > Nototheniidae > Notothenia > Notothenia coriiceps. Next base: position 169,932 of record NW_011370220.1, read on the forward strand.
GTAATGAGGAGGACTTTGAAGTGGATTCTTTGACGGACGGGGAGCCAGTGTTACAAAGCCCTCAACAAACAGGCCCCCCCTACCTCACAGACCTGCTGCANAAGCTGAACCTGCTGCTCCTCACAGAGAGGAGAGGGAAGAGGCTGTGTGAATTACTTTACATTGTGGATAAGTAGTGGATAGCCCCCATTGTTCTGTGTGTCAAAATGAAAGACAGCCCGCACACCTATCAATCATCAAGCCGTGGGGTCTTATTTCATTACGTGTTGATTTCTATCAACACGTAATGTTGTATCGATGTATATAGAGATGTACTACCGCAAAAGTATTCTCCGTCGGGACTTCCTGCAACAACACCACGCCGTTATCGTGATTCTGATTGGCCAGAAGACATTATCAAAGATGTTCTATTGAGAAGACGATCACTACGTGACAAAAGTTTTGAAAACCGTTTTTAGTCTTCGGTATTTCCAGACAAGTGGCTACTGAAATCAATCTTACTAACTTCTGTCTGTGCAAAAATGGCTGTAGCCTGCCCCAGCCATACCCTGGCGCCGCCACTGACTGTATGACTAAGGATCTTCTGCTCTCTTTTATGACTTTTCATTGCTCCTGGAGGAGGTTAGAGCACTGAGAAAATAGTAACTTGCCTCCCATTAGAGCTACTGTCAAACCCTCTTTTTATTTCAGCCAATTTTATGTGTCTTCAATTTCAACTGTAGGATTGATCTTGAATGAATTGAAAACATATCAAAATTGCCTCCTTGGGTTAAAGTTGTCTTTTGCGATTTGATTATTGCGTAAGTTGACATTATATTGACTGGAAAACTATCTATTTGGCTGCCCTTAATGGGGGTTAGTATATTGACCTCATGTGTAACTTGAAAAGTTAAAGCTGTTTAGACCTTTGAAGGGGAAGCAATCTTTAAGTAAACTGCTAGCTAGCTTTATGCATCAGTAAATATATCCCTTTGACTTGCACGGAAATGGAACTCAATAGTTCCACCCACATAATCAGTGATCAACATGGTTTTATCCTCTCCCACTAGGGTGTAGAGCTATGACTGGGCTCGATCTTTACCAATGTCATATTTTGTGTGAATGTGTTATATAGTATCTAAATGGGGTGCTGCACTTTAATCACACACAAAAAGGATTAAGGGAGAGATGCACAAACCTACGCTTAATGCTAACTCAGAGATTTGACACGAGCTGATGGGCCAGAGATGGATTTGTCTTTAGCCAGGTGACTACTGTGATATGTATGTTTGGGGGTGTATTTGTGAGCAGTAGCTCTGCACAGGAGACTGACAGCAGTGACGAGAGCAGGTGTTAACTGGTAGAATACCACTGAGGTGGAAATAACACAGTCTGGACTCTGAGAGGCCTGGCATGAAATGCTCCAGGTATTGTTGACCGCACACTGTTGCTCTTCCTGTGCTTGAAAATTTGGGTTTAGGTGCTTCTGAGTAGCTTTGTCTCTTTGGGCAGAAATTGCAGGAAAAAGGCACAAAAAAGCAAAAGAATACACCAAGATACATACAACAAGATTTCCCTCTGAAAAGATAACATGACAAAAATGTCATAAAAGCAATGGAAGAATATGACAGGACATGGAACTTGTAATCCTTTTTTAAATTAATTCAGAGTCAAAGTTCTTTTTTTGACAGTGCAAGGCTGTGTAGAATGTGAAAAGAAGTCATAATCAAAACAAGAGTAGAGTACAATACCATATTGTGTTCATACAGTTCAATATCTGAGATACAACAGACCATAGTAATGAAACCTGTACCATTGGAATATGGAATGGGACAAAACCTATGGAAACTAGCGGTGGGCTGATGGGATGGATATCCCTTCAAAAAGTATGGATGGTAAAAATAGTATCGCTAGGGGATGCAATATGATTACTACATAGTTTGCGTAACATTTTCTCAACACATTTTTTTCGTTGAAAAATACTTAATTTGAGAGAACAGAAATTGAGATGCCGTTCAATATTTGTTCCCGATGTCCAGGTTGCTCCATTGTACTGCTTGTTAATTAAATGTCTAGGGCTATTGTTCTCATGTTCTCACCTGTTGCCACTGACTAAAGCCAGCACACAGAGCCATACTTCTGTTTCTCCTGCATTTGAAATAGACAGCTGCCGTTGCCAAAGGCAATCACAGTAATCCAAAAAGGTCCAGATGTGTAGCAGACAAAGACTCTGAGAAAACACCAAACACTGGTAGCAGACAGATGAAGAAAGTCAGTATAGGTAAAAAAAAGAAAATCTAAAACACTTACCAGCTGTTAAAAATGGTAAATTGTTACACCCTGTCCTTGAGGGCTGCTGCTATTGAAACATGTACTATTCGCTTAACTCCGTTTGACCTGCATACATGAGTGATCAAGGTTTTTGGAGTGTAAAAGTGGCTACGAGGCGGAGGAGGAAAATAAAGGAAACCAGTCAACTCACTTCTGTAACGTCTCCTCCAAAGCCCATCTTTTGTTCTTAGCTTTTTTGGCAGCTAGCCTCGAGTCCAGTCAACTTTCACTGCAGTGTTTACCCTGTGACACATCAGTAGCTTGCAGAGCCACTGAACGCTCTCATCTTAGAGGGTTTAGGAGGGAGAAGTGGGGAGTGAGCCTGAGTGCCAGACCTAGGTATCCTGTACGCCCGCCTTGGGTTCAACCTGTCACATCACATGCAATTCTTATCAGTAAAAAGTCATTTTTCCCCAGAGTTAAAAGACAGATAAACAAACTGGCATGCAGGCGACAACTCATGCTAGTCATCATCCCACTAACTGTTATTTGTATCAGTTCTAACTCTTGGAGATTCAGCACCAGGTTAATGTAAGGAAACAATATATTGCTTGTTGACATCAAAATATGTTGAGGAAGAGATGCAGAATATGGTGAAACTAAGCAAGGATGAATAAGCATGATATTGAATCATGCGGAAATTCTCTGAAATGTGATAAGACAATGATGATGATGATGATGATGATGTAGTCATTACACTACTTTGTTGTACATTCTATATATGTATAACAGAATTGCATCTTCCGACTGTGCATCCAATGGAGCCTTCCTCTTTAGGGACTCACTGACCTCCTTGCTCATGTTCATATCTGCACAGTGTCCTTTTACATAATGCCTACGGCCAATTCTTTTTTCAGTCTGTTGGTACACCCCCAACCAAAACTGCATTCCTTCATATTCCCTCCCCATGGTTCAATGAGCACTGTCTCTTTGAGACCTAGGAGAAACCCCTATGCTCCCGTTACCACATTCACATAAGGGAACAATTAATGTTTCAGTCAGATGCGGAGCACTGATGGGCTGGAGACGGGGTCAGGGGTTGGTTGGAGACAATAATGCATACATCCCGGAAAGAAATGAATATCCCGTATCCCTATCAGAAGCTGGAGCGCCCTTTTGAGTACAGTGATGCCACAGTCCAAAACTCATTCCCTCAAACACATTCAACTGATTCTGCAATGCTGTGGCTGGAGTGCATTTCATCCCAGTCTGTGTCTGGGGAATCCCGTTTAGAACTCAAACTCAATTATTTTACAGTTCTGATCTTTTGGTTGAAGTTGAGGTCCAGCAGATAGAGCATGCTGTATGAGAGTGGAGGAGATGATTGCCAACTAAAGGTAAACTTTGTGTACTGTGCAAGCAACAGGTACTACCTTAAACATTTCACAAAATACACCATGATTGTTTGCTCTGTTTTCTAGGATTTTCTTGTATGTACTGCAGTGTTTGCCCTTAAAAGAGAAAGCGGTACGTTTTTACTAGCTGACACTGAAAAACACTGCAAAACCAGTTTTCAGGCTGTGTACACACTAGTGTTGCACGGTGTACCGATACTTGAAAGGTACCGCGATACCCTGCCGTTAAAAACGTTACGATTCCTCCATTTCATTAGTATCGGTACTTTAAGAATGACGGGGAAAGTACTCCGGTGAGAAAGCGCTGTTTTAATAAGAGC
>NW_011370220.1:173961-177635 GCF_000735185.1 Notothenia coriiceps
GTTTTTTTCAAAATACCAACACAGATCCAGCATTTAGCCATGCCTCCATTTCACTCCATTTGCTCTTATCCAGCCCTGTTTTGGGAGGGGCTGATTCTGAGACGTAGCTTTAATGCAAATGAGCTGACAGCTGACGACGCCCCCCTCGCAGGAGAAGGGGAGCGTGGCTTTGAGATCAAGCTGCTGGGCTGTCAGGAGAGGGGGAAGAAAAAGAGATCTCCGTCCTCAGTATTTTATTCTTAATATGAATTATATGGAGTCATTATTCTTTGTTTTAAAGCTCATAAATACAAAGAGCTTTTGACGGCACTTTTATTTTGTCCGAGATTTCAATAACCGGACATGTTGACCGGCGAAAAAAATCTAACGTCTTGCCGCACGGTCCCCTCGTTCTTGGAAGGGTGGAGAGGTGGTTGTTTGTCCATCCTGCTGGTGGACTACCGGAGAGAATTACAGTGCTTGCCTCGACGGGGAGGGATTGCATTGAATTACAGCAGCAGGAGGCGCAAACGCTTGCCTCGGGGAGGGAGAAAAAGAGCCACAGCGGAGAATAAACAGAAGGGCAACCATGGCAACCATGCACGGGAAGTCTTCTTCGCTGCTTTTGTGGCAGACTACAGCGCCACTTACAGGCCTGGCCTATGTACTAAAGCGTCTCCAGCGCTTTCGAGCGGCAATGGCCGGCCGTGGCCCAACCCCACATTCCCCTGATAGGTGGAGCTCCTTGTTCCTGACGTCAGAGCATTTTCAAATCTGTATCAGTCTGTATCAGATCCGTTACAGCCCCGTTTTTAGAGATTTGTGGAGGAAAAGAGAGAGGGTTGTGTTTTCGGACACTTGGTGAGTTCCCTGACACACCGGGGACACATATTCATGTATAAAAGACGTACAAAAGTGTATTTTGCATGATAGGACCCCTTTGACTTTTTGTTTTAAAACATTTTTTTATAAATGATTCTGGTTAGTGCCCTTTTTCTCACTTGAACACCCGCCCCCCAAATTGTCTGTGCACGTCCCTGTATCTATTGAATAAAGCCTTTTTACCACACCCAGTGAGTAGAAGGTTTTGAGGAGCGTGAGCAGTTGGATTTTTTTTTAACAAAACACCAATTATGTGTTTCAGCAGGGGAGAGCAAAACAGGACTGATTCTAAATAGTTCAAATGAGACTTAAGCTAATTAAAAAGAGATGATCGCTTGTCTAATAGGTGCCGACTGGGGGAGGAGAGGCAAAAAGACGGTAAGGAAGATAATTTGTTAATGCTCAAAAAGATAGAGACGGGGGAGTTTATCAGGCACATGAGATTATACAACCCAATCTGTTCTCTGAAGAGCGGAAATAAAAAGGTTTTGCAAGGTCAAACCTAGCTTTATTTTAAGATGGTTGTAACAGTAAAGTTTGGAACGTGACTGGTTTTAAGTAAATAATTTCCCCCTGTGGGTGTACAGTGGATGACAGAATGCAGAGTATGAAAGAATACAGCCCTAAAATGAAAACACTCAACTGAGGCACAAAGGAATACAGAAAAAACCTAACTTTGACTGAATCAAATGGATGCCTCATTTTTTCTGTGATGGATTATCTGCCGCTGTCTCTTTTCAAGACTCTGGAACTAGTTTTTCACAATATACAAGGATGGATGGCGGCAAATGGCTTCTTATGAAAGGGGGAAAATTAGTTCTGATATCTGTAGCTCTGCTGAATGTGTGCAGACGACAAGAGGAAGCAAACAAACCTGACAAAATACAGCGATTACGCTACACAGATTAAATGCATTGGCGTATAGAGTTTAAAGATTATTAAAAGGCTAAAAACCCTATACAATATGAATGCTATGTTTTAAATCAGAACATATGGCATATATTTGCTTCATATGTGTGCGTGGCCAGCGGATAAGAGCATCTTTTGCAAATCACTCGTCTGCATGGCTTGACTAACTTCCTGTCTATTAGGGCCCTCCAGCATAGCGGACTTGTGTTAACTAACATTTTAATTAAAGAGCAATAGAGAGGCATTTTAGTCTTTGTATTCAAGCTTTTCCATAGCAGACATGCAAAACTGCGTTCACTGAAGTCTGCTGTGTGAACGAGTTTTTGATAAATGTCTCTGTCGCGCACTATTCAAACAAAGCATGTTGTATGGTTCCATGGCCTTCTGGTCTATAAAGGCTGCTGTCAGTGGGGTACTTCTGCCTTTACTATAGTACAATGACCTCCTCCCAGTATGAAACACTGATGTAAAATGGCAGCTCATGTAAGTTCCAGCAAGCCCTTGCTCTTCGATTATAAGCGGCTGAAGGCAAAAATCTGACGTTTTTCCAGTAGTGTTACATTTGTAATTTAATTGTACTGCAGGAAGAACCTCAACATAGCATCATATAATTTATAAAGAAAATACTTGTATTAATAAAGCAAATCATAGTTTGCATTTACCTCCCTTTATAAAACGGACAAGTCAAATCAAGCAATCTGATTGGTTCTTAGCCGTGATATACTGAGCGTATACCACGGGTAGAACTGTAAGTTACTTTTCACAACAAGTCAGTATCCCTCCGCGTCTGAGAAAAACAGTATACCGCTGAGTTGCTTTTCATACTGGAACAAGAAAGCAGCGGAGAAGTAACGGGGCAGAAGCCCTCCTTTTGGACGCAGCGGTCCAGACATAGACATCAAACGGCAAAACATATTCAGTGTGCAGTTCCTTTGGCATTAGGGCAGGGATATCTAGATACTTTTGAAGGTTTAACATGATTTATTGTGCTACTTTTAAAGCAAGCAACGATGTTTTCAAATCTGTAATCAAAGAGGTCCGCAAAAACGCTATCGACCAATCAGATTGCTTGATTTGACTTGTCAGTTTTATAAATATATTTAAATTTCTTCCGTTACGAAACAAACTTACAAAGCATAAAATGGAAACATTTAAGATTAATTTCGACCTCCGGGGGGGTCTTACTATAGTATGGAGGAGTGGATTGAGCAGTGCCCATCTCCAGAAAAAAAAAGCACCTAAACTACGACATGCAGAGCTACGTGAAGAGCAGGTAGACCAACTGGAAAAGTAGCACCATTCAAAAGCTTTCTGATGCGGGTCTTGAAACAAAGCAGAGAAATGATGACCGTTAGTGGCCACAGGTGCGAAAGCTCTCTCCAGAGCTACTGGAAGCCCAATCTCGGGGACCGGAGAAAGTGGAGCAATATTCTCGCCACGCCAAGCAACAGCTTCGAACAACCTCAACCTATACAAGTGACCACGTAAGCCATGCTACTGATGCTGGACAGTTTTTCAGTGGATGCACAATAAACAGCAACATACACATTAATGTAAATAAACAGCCAAATAATGGATCAACGCTCTCTGTCTAATATGTTCGCTTGCTGTTAGTGTTGTTGCGTAGCAACCACCTTGCACTATGTTTTGTGAGGAAGGCAACGGAGGGACTATTTTATTTTGAACATCATTATTTACTAATAAAACTATTTAAATTAGAGTGTGTATTTTTCTTTCATATTGCCACACTTGGTAACCGTTTTATAAAAGCAATAGCTCACTTCAGGCCGTGGTATATGCTCATTATATCACAGCTAAGGGGCGTGGTTCGGCCCGACGCGGTTTTTCGTTCTGTCGTGAGCTATTGCTTAAATATACAATGTGAAAAGACAACCCCTATGTTG
>NW_011370221.1:0-6198 GCF_000735185.1 Notothenia coriiceps
GTGTGTGTGGGGGTGTGTGGGGGTGTGTGGGGGTGTGTGTGTGGGGGTGTGTGGGGGTGTGTGGGGGTGAGGTGTTTAGAGAGGGGATGGAAAGAGGAGTGCGAGGTGAGGAGGGGCCGGAGAGGAAGCGGGAGATTCCTTTTTCTTTTTTGAAGACGAGCGAGTGTGCGAGGTCGGGGAGGAGTGAGACTTGATCTGTCTGAAGTGCGTGTGCGTGTGTGTGCGCGCGCGTGTGTGGATGGGGAGGGTGTCTGTGCGTGCATATGCCGGTGAGGGAATATGGAAGGAGGTGATGAAGTGAGGAGTTGAGAGGAGGAGGAAAGCTCAGTTTGGAAAGAAGAAGAAGTGGGAGGTGATCTCTCTCTGTGAAGCAGAGGAAGCATATGCAAGTGTTGGATATGTTTTGTGTGTGTGTGTGTGTGTGTGTGTGTGTGTGTGTGTGTGTGTGTGTGTGTGTGTGTGTGTGTGTGTGTGTGTGCCAAACTTCTTCTTTCTTACTAACACTCACCATTTCTCTAACGCTCTCCCCTGAGTCTCTCATTCTGTGTTTTTTGGCCTCTTTGCAACTTTGTGCATACCTTTGCCTACATTTATTTGCATTTAAGTGTGTTGGCCGATTTGGAAGGAGCAGTTATATTACAGCATGTAAAGGTACAAATGTCAATTTTCATTTTATCGTGTGTGCGTGCTCCCTGTACATCAGTCAAGATAGTCCCAGATTACAGAGCCAAAGGTCGGGCATTATGGACTTCCATGGGCCAGAGCTTCTACTCATGACAGCTTTTAACCTCTGCAGAGGACCTGTCAGCAACTCCCAAAGTGTCGCTGTGTGTAAATGTGAGTGTGTGCGACTTAAAGAGACCCACAGCCAGCAGACAGAGAGAGCTTCTGCATCATTTAGCTGCGGGTGTCTGTGTGTCACCTCTCCGATGAATCCAGCAGGGCAGAGCTTTTACACCGCTGCACTTTCCAATCTCCAACTCAGCACGAAAAAAAAAAAAAACTATGCGCCCCGAGTCGGCACAAAACGTCCCCGTGTATCCGCCCCCAAACAGACAAAAAAAAGAGGGGTGACATTGTCCTGACTGCGTGTGAACAAAGGAAAAGTATGCGCATGCGGAATTTCCACGCACAAACAAGCAGAGGTACGCACACCATGCAGGCCGTCTGTTGGATCAGTGGGAGAGAGGGCGCAGAATAACAGGAAGACCTTGGGGAGCGGAGCAAGTCATCTGTCTCAAACACGAACAGACTGAGCACACTCTAACATGACAGATCTAGACAGACTCATCTTAGAGTACATCGCATCCTGAACCTCTCTCCTGCACTGCTGCCCCCCCACCCCACCCCCACAATCTTCCCTCCACATACACAAAATGTGCTCAAAATGTGCACACACGCTTCTAAGCTGAAATAATCTGACAGGTGTGCACCGGGGGGACTTCGGATCATAGGATTCTGAATGCGGTCGATTGGCACAATAAAACAGTGTAACCTGAGGGAGGTGGACTTACAGCTTTTAATACTATAAGCTGTTGCATATAACATTAAAGTTATGAGAAGCAACGACAGCAGCCGGAGCATCCAATGCTAATTTCATAACCGTGCTGACTGCAGAAATGCAGTGTTCCTAAAATGGATTATTTTTAGATATTAGCTATTTCAACTTTAGCAGCTTTGTTCAGCTATAATGCATTCTGTTGTGTGGAGAAGTTGCCAGAAGCCCACACAACCATCCCTAATGACAGAGTAGCTAATTGGCTGTAATGGCTCTTTTCACCGATATCATCGAGCTGCAGCCGCGGAAAAACCTCAGCAGTTTTACACAAATCATGTGCAGACTAAAAAAAATAAAGGGGGAAAACAGCCTGGAGAAAAAGTGGCCTGCAGTAGCTCATTTCGTTTCGGATGACTAGCGCTGGAATACATCTAACAGCACAGAGCTGGCCATAAAAAGGAAAAAAGACGTTTGCGACTGTTATTTTTCTTTCTTTGTCGCTCCCGATCAATTAGAAGATTATTTTTTAAAAACTAGCACAGCCCTCGTGGGCATGCACACATTAGCACCCCTGAATACACAAATCCAGCAGGTGGACAAACATGCCCCGAGAGCTACACACAAACACACACAGCCCACACACACTTGCCTCTGAAGTAGCATCTCAGACAGTGCATCATTTCACTAATAGCAGCTGAAATGTTGCGTGTTCGGAGAAATAAGCAGAGGGGAAACTGGGTCAGAGAGAAAAACTGACATTCACCTTCCTATTGGTCGGAGCTAAAGGTTAGGAGAGATGCAATACATACTGACACACACACACACACACACACACACACACACACACACACACACACACACACACACACACACACACACACACACACTAAAGGTTAATATTGTTCATGTGGGAGTTGCTGAGTTACTGTTTATCTCGTGCTTAACCAATGTATGTGTGCATAAGGCTTGCTTGTGCGCTCGTGTGTGTAGCTAACAATGAATACAAAGAGTTTACTCCTCGTTACAGACACAGGGAAGTTCCACATTAGTGTTTTATTAATCCCATCATGGCCACAGTGTTTCCCTCACCACACTTATTAATGGCTCTGTTGTCTAACAGGACACAGGTAGATGTGTCCTCCTCTGTTGTCCGTATGACTTCTCCTACTCTCCTGTTCTTAATTTAATATAACAGATAGCAGCACCACTAGTGTCTGATCCGCCTACATGTATCTAAGCTTCTCTTAAGATGAATTCCTGCTTCTACTTCAAATTAAAAGCTGCACACCAAAGCCGTGTTCTTTTGGTATGCCCAGGTTTAAGAACAATACGGGAAGTTGTACACGAAGAAATGGAGCGTATTATCCAATTTTCATTCTCCATTAAGCATCATTTATACTGGGAGGGGTGGGAGAGAATGCTCAGAGAAATGGTGGGCAAATTAGACAAGTATCTTGACAACATTAAGAGTAACTGCCCTGGAATTAAGAAGTGGCTGCCTCAAAGAAAGGCCATATAAATCAAAATAAAGTGTAATAATGAGTGCATTTTAATAAACGTGATGGATATCATACATAAGGAGGTACTTGGAGAGCACAGACCTCCACCAAGGCTACGCAAATTGCAATGATAACAAATGTTAAAAGGTCTTTGTGTTCTAATCCAAAATGTTAATGGTTTGGCCCCGTTATAACCATATTACACTGTTAATACACCCATTTTACACATTGATACTGTCAAGTGACTATCTCCAAGGATACAGAAACTTCTTGGCAAAGGCTTTAAAGGTCCCATGTCATGGCCATTTTTACTGATCATAATTCCATTGTTGAGGTCTACTAAAATAGATTTACGTTGTGCAAAGTTCCAAACTCACATTGGTTTCTTTACATGTTGGAGCTCCTACCCCCCCCCCCCCCCCCCCCCCGTGAGCCCAGTGGCTGTCTGCGAGACACAGCTAAACCCAGCCCGAACACACACACACACCCGCAGCCTGGCTGGGAGTGAGAAAAGATTGAGTGTGTGTGTGTGTGTGTGTGTGTGTGTGTGTGTGTGTGAGGAAGTCCGCGGACCAATCCACGGAGCTGTTGCGTTACGTCACTATACCCAAATACGTCACTAAAACCCAAATACGTCACTATTCCCAAGAAGAAAACAATGGAAAAAGAAAATCTCCAAGGACGCGTTCTGGGGCAGCACAGACAGGTATATTCTGTGTTAGAGTTTTATTCGCTACACAGTGTACTTTGAGGGTTTGTGACTCTGCAGACCGTTTACATGCAGAAAAACCTTCATAACACACAAGGGGATGGGTAATAACCGGAAAAGCATGACATGGGACCTTTAAAATGAGCAAATAAATAAATAAATGGTGTACAACTAATTCAGATAACTCTTATCATCTAGTGGGTCTTTAGGTCACTTTCCAGTAACCAAAACACATTTTTGTAATGTTTGCATTTGGCATAATGATTAGTATAATATCATTAACATCCGATTATCCTATTATAATGCCCTTTAAAATACCCTTGTATTAATGTTATAGCCAATTATAAATCCCAGCAGGTATGTTTTCTAAACATCCGGTAACATGCATGTTAGTGGGTGGTAATGGTATTGCCAGGTTACATGTGTGTAATCGGCTGACAGATGCACACACACAAGGTCTTGGTGAGCTTGTTCCTCAGCAGGAGGCTCATTGAAGTTTTCGTCGTGCTTCATTTGCACTGATAATCACACTAGGTGAACCGTGGTTCACTCGCTTAAATCCATCCAGATGATAAAAGTGATCCTCTTTCCTCTGGCCTTTGTGGTCGTCTACAAAGGTGATATGGGACTCTGGACTCAGGAGAGGAGTCGCCCTGCTCGATCTAAGAGGTCCACGAGCCACAAATCAGCTCCTGCTCCGGCTGATAAAAGAAGCGCTGGGATGGATCGGAATGTGGTGGGTGATAGTAATGCCATGTCAAAGGCCATGAGACTCCAAAAAATCTAGACTGACTAAAGAGTTAATCTGTGAGCAAACTTCCCCCTGAGGGAAACCAGAGCTGGAACAAGTCAACGAACACCATCAGGCGGAGGGCAAAATATCCTTAAAAAAATACTTGCTTCCAGTGCTGGTGAAAAAAGTGTGAATTATCTAAGTGTGCGTACATGTGTGTAAGGCCCATCTGTGAGTGTGTGTGTGTGTGTGTGTGTGTGTGTGTGTGTGTGTGTGTGTGTGTGTGTGTGTGTGTGTGTGTGTGTGTGTGTGTGGAGCTATTACACTGCATCCATTCATCCTTTGTGGGCCGAGAGAGGAGCTTCATTTTACTGACCTTTTCAATCTGGCCTTCAGAAGAGAGTTATGACAACTGAGCGAGCTCTGTGTTCCTCGGCACAATAACACTCATCAAAGATGGGACGCAAACAAACAAACAAACAATAACTCTTACCGCGGGCTCGGGCACTTCCAGTCGCAAATAGGCAAGGCGAAACAAAGCCAATGAGGTATTCGAAGTAAGAGGGAACGGCACATTGATGTGCAAGGAACGTTGAGCGCGCTATGGCTCAGGTGAGAAAATTGGCGTCAGGGTTATAAAGCTGTCTGTAGATTATTTCTTCCAATTTATGAATTCATTTGATAGCCCTTAGCATGCCACATGGAGCGAGGTGATGCTTTCAAATGTCTCGTTACGTCCGAGCAACAGCCCAAAACCAAAAGATATTCAATTTACAGTCGTATAAAACGGAGAAAGGCAGCATCTCTCGCAAAAATGAATGAATGTACGGGATTTGTTTCTTGATTAAGGACTGAACTGAGGGATTTCAGAGCGTGTGAGATGGACGGAGAGAGAGATGTCAGAGACAGAGAGTGTACTTGTTGTTTAGCCGATGTCAGCCCATCTGTTGTCCACAAAAAGAAAATCTGCAAGCGGCAGAACAAAGACAGAGATGAAGAGCGAGAGAGAGAAAGAGGACATTGCGTGTTTCCCGGTGACCGTGTGTTTGTGCGAGTGTGCATGTGTTAGCCTATAAACCCCGGGGGAATCATCCTGTACCTGCTAACATGGAGACGCCTGAACTAAGCTGACTGCAGCCAACATGGGAGTCTGGGCGGCTCTAATGCACACAGACACACATTCAGATGCACCAGGTGGCAGACGGACAGACAGACAGATTTATAATAAATAGAGTCTGATGGAGCTGATGTGTAAAAAGCCAGAGCCCCGAGCACAGCTCCAAACCACAGCGAGGCTCCTGCGAGGGCCAGGCTGCAACACAAGACGCAGGAAAAGAAATACACTCTTCCTCCCCGCCCCTGTTATTCGCCAAAACCCCAATCAGAGAGCACGGCCGACCACAGAGAAGAATGCAGCTGATTACATCCTAATACACACAAAGCCAGCAGCTGACGCACATATACAAACACACACACACACACTGATTACATCCTCTCTGCTGCTCCTCTCTCCTCATCCCTGGTATCGGTTACACGGTGAAGCCACACTGATCGGGGATCAGCGTTTTTGGCGCAGGGCGGTGAAGGAGTTCGGGAGCTTAACCTCTAGTCCGAGAGTGAGGAGAAGCCGGTGCTCCGGACCCCCGTGCCCCCATGCACAAATAAACAGCTACAACACAAAAATGTCTGGCAGACTCAAAACAATTTCCTGAAGGATCTGTCACTGTGCGGGAGAGATGGGGAGAGGAGGAAGATGGGG
>NW_011370221.1:6215-8411 GCF_000735185.1 Notothenia coriiceps
GGGGGGGGAGTGTAAGATCTGAGGAGGAGAGAAAATAGGTGGAATAGCAAGGCGCAGGGAGAGAGAGATTAAGTTGCAGGAGAAAAAAGGGAGAGAGGAATGGAAAGAGGGAACGAAATTGAACCTGTGGTTTTGGAACGGGAGGTAAAATTGTTCCATCACCCCAGAATCATCAACTCGCCAAACACAACACGTATTTATTTTAAAACACGAAGCTTTCCTTTCAGGATAACGTCAATCCATCTTGGTACAAACTCTGACAACACACATGAGTTTCACAACCCAAGGGACAGCTGCAGAATATATCCTGTGCTCAGCTAAATTCTCTTGAATGTGCATTAACAATTGCATACAGCAGCTTCTATTACGCAGAGAAGGACGAGTGAGAGAGCATTGTGCTAGCAAGCTTATGAGTATATGTATATATATATATATATTTGAATTTGCTTATGTGGCTTTGTGCTTATTTATGCCTGTGTGTTTGTGCGCGCACACGCCTCTTGTGTGTTTGCTGCTCCCGTTACTGTGTTTGTGCGCCTGTGGTCGCTCTGGAATGGAACATGGACATCTTGCCACCGAGCTGAATCCACAGAAACGGGCTTGGCCCCGGCCTGCAGAGCAGTATTTAGACTCTGTATTTATGCGTTGGACAACCACAGCAATCTCTATCACCGCCTTGTGATTCATGTTTGTTTGCTTTGCTCTGCGCTGATTCGAATTTGTCAAGAAGCTCCTTTTTTATCTCCCCTAAAAACCTCTAGAATTGTTCACGCCATTGGCGCTTAGAGTTTCATCAGCCACCCCTCATTGTAGCTGACCAAGCATGCAGCGGTTTCCATAGCAAGGATACGACATTAAAACTAACAACCTCTATAATTATACATCCATATTTCTCCGATGAGTTTGTGTAAACAAGCCCGGGCTCCAGCTCGGGGAGGCGGACTTCTTGGCAGGCCCCGGCTGAGGGTGCCTCTGAATGGCTGTCGGAAAACAAAGCCATTTCAGAGTGTGCCTTGGAAAAGAGAAACCACTGTTCTAAAGGATGGTGGAGAGCGAGAGCGGGCTCCATCTGACAGACAGAGAGCTGTGATTTGAGCTTAGCTATTGGCCGGAGAAGAAAGACATTGAGAATATGTGTTGTTGGCAAAGTTGAGGCCAAACAACCTCAGACATCTCGGATGGAAAGGGAAATATGCAATTCCGGAGTGTTTTAGATTATAGTCTGCCGTTGTTTTATCCTGCTCTTATGTTTTTTTAACAGAGATTGTCCGAAATGGTTTACCTCTCAGACAACGATGTTCATGTTCTCTCTGTCCTACATTCACTTTTCCTAATCACCGTGGACTCCTAACATGCATATTTCCAGCAGTCTTAAAAAATGTCTGCTCTCCTTTTGCCTGAAGCTATTTTTGGGTTTTGCAAAAACCACATGATGGTTTCTGCATAGCGGACCGAATTAAAGACAACAAGGAGGCTACTTTCGCAAACTCAAAAAGGCTCACAGAGGGAAAAGAGTCTCTCTGCAAATTAGTTTGTGTTAAAAGAAAATCAACAGTGTTGTTGTTTGGCAGAGTTGTTTCCGTGGTCTCTAGTGGTGTGTGCGTTGAGAGGAGATCTAAGCTATCAGTTAACAAAAATGACTCAGACACAGACTTCCCATTGCACCTACACACACGCACGCAGAATAATGGCAGGATGGAGCGAGGGAGGACATAGTGGGAGAGAGGGAGAAGTTGCACGCAGGATAAAATATTCTAATAAGATAAGCATGGAGCACAGCCGAGGAGGGATGAGTGTCTGCATTTGAAGATGCACGGAGCAGACTAATTGAGATGAATACATGAATATATCAGCTTCATCTAGCAGCGGCGGGTTCAGGCGTAACCAATGGTAACCATTCACTTGTACAGCCACGTGAGCGGCCCTCGCTCTTAAAGAAAGTCCTCGTGTCCCCCCAGCTCACCCTCCACCCTCTCGACAACCCCCCCCCACCCCTCTCTCTAAACAAACTCCTCTGTAATAAACGAAAGGCAATAACCAGCGGCAATAACCAGCGACAATAACGCTGCGCCTGCTAACCCTCTCTGAATGAAATATCCAAAGGAGAAGTAGCAGAGGCAGCCCGGATAGATTTGCAAAGCAAGCAGAAAGTCATATATTACACTGGCAGTCTAATAAACACTGTGCTATATTCCC
>NW_011370221.1:8425-10421 GCF_000735185.1 Notothenia coriiceps
GGGGGGGGGTTAAATCTCCTTATCCCAGGCCATGCTGCTTCACCGGTGCTAACCTGACCTGTTAGCAGGGTTTACTTTGAAAATGAAAATCCATTAAGGCTTACTGATTAGCTGCTTAAAACTCTAATCGGTAACATCAATGACAGCTACTCCAAGTCAATCCGCAACTCCCATTCTCAGAACACTTTGCTTTGAATGGTAATTTTACTAATTGAAAAACACGGTGCAGGCTGGAACAAAATGATTGCTAGCGCAGCGTTTACGCTATTTAACGGTGTGAATGAGGTTAGTATTATCTAGCATTATGAGGTGTAAAATGATAAACCTGATTCTTTTCAGACACTTTTTGGAGCTTTTAAGCGTCATCTGGACTGATAGAAATGTTTGCCAACAACTGTTATCATTATTTCAGGATCTGAAAGCAATTCTTATGCTAAATGTGCGATAAATAATACTTTCTTTGTCCACAATTGAGGCAAAAAGAAAATGTTGCAGTGTTTCTTGCTTGTAATTCAAATGTCTCAGCGAGATTTAACTGGGAGGCTACCAGATGTTAATAGTTATCGCTCGACAGAAAAAAAAACATTTAATTGCGCGTTAGAAATGTGTGACTTATTTGCATCTCTATAACCTGACAATCAAATGGTTCGTCTTTTCAAAGGCGCCGCTGTCAAATGTGACTGCCTCTTTCTTCTGTATTTGCTGAGATTTAATTATGGTAATTTTATGTTAACTAAAAAAGATGACATTTAACACTTTTTTTTCTAATCAGATTACTGTTATTGCACTGCAACAAATCCAGTTATAAGGCTGTCAGTGTTCATATTTATTGGTGAGCAATCTTTCATTTGTACATTTGTGTCCCAGAGCTCACAAGTATTATTATTGAGATACCTGCGTGGGAGCGCACATGTGCACATATGTTGCAGTGTTTACATCCTCGCTGAAAATTAGGGCAGGAGAGGATCTTGTGATCTCCTGCCCGATCAGGAATTTTAACCTTGACCTTTTACCCATCCAAGGGCAAATATGGGAAAAGATTGTAATGTACTGTTAAGCAGAAGAACTTGCATAGTGGCCCAGTGGAGGTGGATTCCTTAGGGAGGTATTTGGATGAAGGGGGGCATAATGTGTTGGTTGTTGAGCAAAAAAACAGCAATACCGAAGAGAGCCTACGCAAAAGGGCCTGAATCTTAGCAATATGCCTCCTAACCTTATTACTGTCAGGTGTGAGCAACACAAACAAGAAATCCCACAGCCTAAATGTCAGATATATTCCCCGGAATTGTTTTCCAATACCTCCTAACCACAAATGTTTAAAGAAGTCAGTAAATTAAAAAAGTTATAACCAATGAAGCCTAAAATAGAAGTTGGAGTTACCTGCAAAGTCAAAGAAATGGAGCGTCACAGAATGAAAAACAAAATGTGCAGTTTGCTGCGAGCGGGGCATCGTGTATTTCACTGAGGCAATCTTCTAAAGGTGAGATAGCGTGTGCCTCGCTGCAGCAGTATTCTGGTGGGGAAGTCGGTGTGTGTGTGTCAGAGTCCATGACGGTACACTGAGATGGAGAGTGACAGCTGTCAGGAGGGATCAGGCTTACCCTGCCTGCTGCGCTGGAAACCAAGGGGAGAGGAGCGCTCGACGACAGGCCGCCTCTGTTTACCGCCTCGTGGTCATACCCTTATATAGAACAGAGACTCACCGGGCCGGATAACCACAGAAAACACATCTTCCAGCAGTCATGGTACATTATTTCAATGAGGAGCGAATGGGAGAGAAAATGGAGGCACTGTCTGTTTATATGTGTGTTTGCTTTTCCCCTGGTTCTCTTTGTTCCTTGCTCTGCTGCTCATGTTCTCCATTATGTTTATTCTCCTTAAAAGCCCCCATTCTAAAATATTTTCTGCGTCTAACCTCTAAACCTCACAAACAGCTCATATCCTGTGTTTAGACAGTGAAATGCAACCAGTTTGTGCACTCATACACCAGTAGGGG
>NW_011370221.1:10618-24461 GCF_000735185.1 Notothenia coriiceps
ACACAGTACAGGTTGATTAAACGGTTCGCTCGTCACGCAAAGGTATCACATGACATGAAAGCAAGGTCATTGGACAGACAAATTACAAATTAATTTAGGTTTCTTGGTTACTTTTGAAGACTGCGCGAACCGGTCAGTACCATTGGCCCATGGCCGGCTCTGGGCTGCGCCATCGATAGTTATGCCACTGGTTCAAGGTAAGGCAAGGCAAGGCAGCATGTAGCCTACAGTTCTTTCCCTGCCAATCAAACAGTCAACTCAAAGTACTTTTTAATTCGTTATTCTCTTTTAATTGAAGCTACATACAAACAATCTTTTCATGTTCAGTGTTTAAAAGCCTTGTCTATCCAAGCCTTCTGTAAAACACATGAGCTCAATGTAATGCAAATACAAAATGGATAATAAAGGAGCAAAGAGTACAGTTCATACAGTACATCAAAATGCAGGTATATAAAATAATAAATGTTCAATATAATTTTGTTATGCCTTTCGTATCAAATGTGCTAAGAATCTGAAATAAATATCCAACATTTGTAAGTAACATTTTCCAATAGCAAGTAGCCCAAATGAAGGTTCTCTAGTATGCAATATCCATATGAACTAATTTGTGAAAAACTTCACCAACCAAAGGAAATGAAAAATGCACAAGACCAGAATATAACATAATGACAGTGTCTCCAGCATTTGATATAAAGACACATTTTAACTGGAATAACAGAAACACCTAATTATGTGTTCAACAAAAGTCTCCATAAAGCTGAACTTCATTATTTTTAGGCTTACATATATTGGTCTTTAAAATCGAGCCACATGAAAGTGCTGTAAGAATGAACAGGAAATATCTTTACAAACTGGATAGTCCCATATAATTGACATGCTTTATTGACTAACATGTCTAAAGCTCTTTTTATATTTCCTGGTCGTCGTGCATCACATGTTTACTGTGAATTGGCCTGAATTTGCAGTTTGTCATATAATCAATCATTTGCTCTCTGTATTTAAAATGAAATGGGGGGATTTGACACATTTTGATTGCATAAACAATATATTAAATGCACACTTATGGGAGAATGGCTTTCATAGCTGCAAACATAGTGTAACATATTCTTTTGTAGAATGATCTCAGCAATACCAAGTCTATCTTTTCTTTACAGAAAGGATATAACCTCAGATACAGAGACCTCTGGTGGCTCATAGATGCACATTAAAGCTGCAGTTGGTACTTTACTCCGTCTACTTCTTACATTACTGACGTTTGACGGATGTAGTGACAGTTTCTGCTGATTTTACATAATGATATTTTTTACAAGATTGGCCTACTGTTGCTTTTGAAAGATTGTGTTTTGCACGAAAGTTAAACAGCCAAGTTAATACATATTTACACTGACAGATAATATGCAGTTTAAGCTATTGCTTAATTCACATTGTAAATACACATGTTCATAATATAGTGTGCTTTCAGCTTGTAAATGGTTAAAATGAAAAATAACAAATTTCCTTTTTGCTTAATAGTGAGTGCTTTGGCTTTTTGTTCTTGACTTATGCTTTCTCTTATCTACAGGTCTATAGATTTCCTCTCCGCTGAAGAGTAAGGCAGCAGCAAAGATGAGTCAGTCTGCTAAAACTGGAATTCAACATCCTCAAAAGACTGCACACACCGAAGACAAAGGTATGTAAGAGTAAGATCCACTCTTTCATATGGGAACCCGTTTGCCCTAAAAAGACTGAACCATAACGGGATGAGGACACAATCCAAGATGTACAAACTATAATTGACTTTCCCCAGAAAGAGAAGAGGAACCTCTAAAACTAAAGCTTCACTGTGAAGGAATGGGCCCTAAAAAACAAAATGAATTGTCCCTTATTTAGAACATTATCAGATCTGCAAAAAGAAAACAAGGACGCCCTATTTTCTGCACTGGACAATGTGGAGAGTTGAAACATGAACAGGGGAGTATGAGCTGCACTGATTTTTACTGTAAACAAGTGGAAGAGGAGCCAGCGGACCCTGAGACACGTGAAATCTGCCGTGTAACCAAGTTTGGGAATTGGGAATTTGAAGGCCTGGAGGCATTTGTGGAGAGAGAGCCTGAGCCACGCTTAACTGGACACTACGAGGACACACCAGCAGCCGAGGCAGAGGAAAGCAACACAGATAAGCCACCTCACATCTGATCTTTGGGGGAAGTGTCCATTAATCAGTAGACAAAAATATTTAAAGCCTTTCTCATTGGGATATGTATTTATTGATCGGACTAGTACAGATTTCTTTTGAGGATATGATTACATTCTAATTGGCAATTGAACCGTACATTGATGTCTCCTTTGTTAAAAACACAACAACCAACTAAATAATGTGATTACGGTTACTACTTGTGTTGTTTTAATAACTGCACTGCATTGTTCCTTCACCGAATAAGATCTAAGTTAATAAAAGACTACCCTGTGGCAGGCAAATAAACAAATGATGCTCATTGTTTTGCTTGACTTGCTGCTGAAGCAGTCAATTATCCCCTGCATGCTTAAAACTATGTTGGTCATGTCTACAAGGCACATTAGGTTATCCTGCTGCTAACATAAATGAAACCAGATAGACATTATACCAACTGTTGTTCACCGTCAATACCTTTCCTGACTTGTTTAATCAACATCCATGAACAATTTGACCAAATCTAAATTAAGTATGTGTTGTAGACAGAGAAGTTGAGTTGTAGTGTCCTTGAAAGAGGTCGGGGCAAAGTTCTTACAGTGGAGATTTATCATGTGGACGGTTGGGTGATGTAATTTATTTTCTGGTGATATGCTTAACTTTTGAAGAAGTCGTTTGACTGAGCAGACTACATTTTGGGGTCGCAGGGGTTATCAATTGCAGAAAAAATCTTCCCTAGGTAGATGTTACAGTGTATAAGGATAACAAAAGAGAGAACACAGAAGTAGTACTATGGAAAGCGCTATTTAAAGTCCTTTTATTATTGATATAATTATTATTATTATATAGTAGCAAAATGCAAGTTCCACATACAGGACCTTCAGGATTAATTTCATCGTTAACTTGTACACCCTTAGATCGATCTGATAGGACTTACATCAGCTTAGTGATGTTCTTTTAATAGAAATTAAATGTTCTACCCTCTTTAATAGGATGTCAAAAGTGGTCAAATTCAGTACTAGGAATATAAAATATGACACCAACATGCTTTCATGTGCACATACAAGTCATTGGCATTCATAATAGGAAATGGTAAGAAGAAATATGAAGTATACTGTACCAAGATTCAAATTGTATTTTCCTAGTGCGCTTATGTGTGTCTACTTATAAATAATCATAGGTCAAATTTAAAGCGACCAGCCAAACATGGATAAATGTTGTGTGTACTTTTTGGAAAGGCTAGATATCTTCTCTAATTGGAATGTAATAATACATTATTACCTGCATTTAAATTCTGTCACGGTCACTTTACACCAAATTGTTTACGAATGCATCTTTCTTCTCTCCCCAGATTTGTCTCTGCAGGAGTTGAATATGTGTCCGTGCTGCACAAATCCTTCAGACTCTGGCTTCCTGCAGCAGCATGTCAACCATCATCACCGGGATTATAACTATGGTATACTTGGTCCTAGATACCAGTCCTCAAAGTACTCTCTAGGGACTTTTGAAAATGTTGTCCCCAAGGCACACATGCATGAATCTGCAAACACCTGTATTCATATCCATGCAAATGTGCTTCTATAATTGTTATCACTTGTTTTATTCTGTAAACTGTATACATCCAATGCCAAATAAAATGTTATAGATTAATCTAGTACTCATAAAATATTAATTAACAAAATAAATCAATAATTAATTAGACATTTTGTAAAATGACATCTTTGTGGGAAACAGGCTAACCACGGCTCTGCGGGGGAATACAATGTCATTCATATTGTTTTGTATAGTTTCATATTGCATCAATGATATGCAGTCGCACACAGTTAAAGAACCACTGTTCGAGTACTTAAACAACCAGAGTGCATTTTCCAGACTTTGATGCAACTAATAGTCCATAATGTCCAAGATCTGTGGAAAGCTTTAATTGTACAGAATTAAGTAAGAGTTCATCAGAAAATGTAAAATTATGAGTTGATCCATAATCCATTAAAAGATAAACTAATATAAGTTAAGTCCTGATTCAACAGGAAGAAGCATGGCAGGACACAAATAAATAATATATAGCTACCAACTAAATATCTTGTGTTTTTCACATGAGAGCCCGAGGAGAAAAGAAACAAGAAAATCTATACATGACAAACCTCTGAGGCAGGAAAACCATTTTTGTGTGATACTGCATGAAAAACAATAATGGAAAGAAGATGATTGCCTTTATAGTGTTTCTGATTACCGTTAAAATATATTGTAATGGTTTCTTTTTTTAAATTCGCATTGCATTTGATCCCCCGTTTGAATCGGAATATATATCTGTCTCGAGCAGGGCTTTCATCAGAGGAAGATCTTCCCCGCACATTCGTTTACACCCAGGATATGCATCACTAGGACGAGGGCCACAACCAGACCTGTCTCGGTCAATTCGGTGGGAATTGGTCTATTATTTTTATGTCCGCAATTACGAGGACAGAGCAGTAACTACGACTCCAGCGCAGATAACAAAGATATATTTAGGAGTAAATAATATTGACTGTACCTTTGTTTAAAGCTGGAATCAATACTTCTTAAAGCGTGTCCATTTTTCATTTAGCCGCGTCATGTCTGTGCGGAGGAGGGGCAGAGAGATGAATGGGTGGATTCTCTAATTCCCCCTGTTGCAGTTATCATAATTGTTGAACAACCACGGTTTTTAAAGATCGGGCTCGGGGAGAGGCAGGCCACACAAAGAAAGTTAATAGATTTGGAAAATTGAGATAGATTGCACAGCAGCCGTTTTTGGACCGTTCCATCGGCGTGGCAGGCAGATGGACAAATATGATCCGGGGTGGAGGATGGGGAGGGGGATACCGCAGCACACAAACACAGAGAATGCATCCTGATAAATAAAGGTGTTACTGTTTACCCTTTCCGTGCTGCGTGCGCGTGTCTCATCGTGTGGCGGGTGATAGTCGGATGCATCACAGTTTGAGGCCTCCATCAGCTTCAGAGCGGGTGAATTCTCCCTGAGAGGCCTCGGCGAAGCAGCGGCAGTTCCTCTCTTGAGGCACCAGGGGGAAATGGATAGCTGTGGAAAGGATGCTTCGGGGAATAGGCGAGCTCAGGAAAATGCCTCCCGCTCCGAAGTTTTTGCCAATTTGTTAGAACTGTGATATGGAATGAGCCTGTGGTCAGCATTGCATATAGAAAAGGTCTCTTTTGTCCCTTTTGTAATGCCTCCATCATACCTCCTCCATCATAGACAGTGTTGTTCCAGCTGATAGTGCTCCCTGCGTACGACCTCTGACCCCGTCATTTGTCTGCGGACGATGGCTTTCAGAACCTCCTAAAGGATATTTTACAGCAGTGATTTATCCAGAGGAGGCTACATTTGGTCCCATCCGTTTTGATACCGGCCATTGTTTTCACATTTGATGCTTTTCTCTCTGCTCCTCTGAAATCTTTCCCATATCCAATTTTCGCCTTTTCCCCGTGTCCAATTTTCCCTAATATTCAGATGATTATAGCATGATGCTTTCCTTCCCTTCTTTCAGCGTTCTACTCTTTTTCCTCTCCTGCTGCTATTTTCCCCTGATTCTCTTTCACTCTCCTCCTTATATTCGGACATACAGCTACATGATATGAATATTTACAGTGACATAATGTTTAATCATCTCCAATATAGATGCACTACGATGCCTGAGTCTGCTGCAAATCATCCGCAAATCGAAAACATCAAATCTTACATTTACTTAGCCCTTCCCTGTCCTAGAGCCAAACGGCAAAAAACATTTTCAATCTGTCCCCTTTGACAGACAGTCTGCAGTGTTTTAGCTTGCCGCCTGAGAATTGAATCACCCCATATTGAATCTTATAAAGTCCAGTTGAGGGGATTTTCTTTTTGTGATGTAATTTGAGCTATCCAATTTTCCTTGTATTTACGGTCTATATTTTGTCAATTTGGCAGAGGAACACATTGTGTGCGTTGGCGCTGGGTGTCACCGGTGTCGTCACGCTGCGGTGGTTTTGGTGTTGGCTGGCCTCGGAGGTCAGTGTGTGGGAAGAGATGGTGGCTCTGCAGGGCTTTGCAGCGGCTCTTGGCCTGTCCCTTTGGGCTCCGGCAGGCCCACATCCACTCCTCTTATTCATGAAGGGGTCAGAACACGGGTCAAAACACACCGTTTGACTCCCCGCAACACACTGGTGTGTGTGGGCGTAGATGAAACTGGGTATTTTGTGGGCCTTTGGTAAGCTGCAGCTGGTAGCGGCTCTTACTTCTCTCCCTCTCAAGTCCAAATGTGCCTAAAAGCATGGCTCACACAAAGGAAGGAGAGAGAAAACGCCATTAAAATGTTGAGTGCTGAGAGTGGGCTGCCGAGTTACACATAAAGGATAGAAAGATGCTGTTTATTCCCCATTAGTATCACCACATTGACAGGTTGGTCAAGAGGTGAGGAAGATTTCTCTCTCCCTCAACCACCTTGTAATGCTTGCACTGAGAAGCTACGCTGGTAAAACTAACGTGTTTTCCACCGAGTCGGTCGCTACCGTGGCGACTCCCCGAGAGGATCTCTTGACCACGGCATCCCTCCTCCTTTCATCCCACTCTAACCTCTTGCTCCTTCTGTCTCTTTAGTGCAGAGATAGAGATGTGGAGGGCGAGGGAGACTGACAGTGTGCGCTCCCCTGCTCAGTAAATATGAACTGCACCCAACAGACAGACTCATTCATCACAGGGGGAAAGAGGGGATGGTGGAGGTGGAGGGATACAGAAAGGACTAAGAGAAATGTCCAAAAGACAGAGAGGGAGGGAGGGAGGAAGAAGAGAGGTGGGAGGAATAGGAAGCAGATGGAAAAAAGGATGAGAGAAAGGAAAGTGTTCTGGGTGAAACGAGTGGGAGAAAGAGATAACGGACTGAAAAGGAGAAGAGAGTCCCGGATGATTGAAGGATAAATAAAGGATAGAGGAAGTGCATGGGGAGGAGAAACCTCAAGCATGGGAAAGCTGATGAAATATCGGAGGACATTTTATATCTCATCACCAAGAGATCTTGTGTTGTGATGGCTGCCCTTAAGCATTTGATTAAGGGAGCAGCATTAGTTTTGCTGCCCTCCAGTCAGAAGCTCATCCCTCACCGACTTGTTGCTTCTCACATTTTAACCTTGAATATGCACTGTTTGAATCTGGAGGTCATGTCACTGTTTTCATGACTGTGGTAGTTTTAGTGGCAGTTGAGAATGCGAAAATGTCTTTGTTGTCTAAACTTGAGTTATTTTTAAACGCTATATTGTTACAGAAAAACTAACAATGTCATCTCTAAACTTTTGGGCTGAGAGATGCACTCACTGGCAAAGAGCCCATTCACTCCTACCGAAGATAACATTTGAAAATGATAAGCAAACAATGCCATAACACGAGTGAGACAAATGATTTATTGGGGACTATTTTCAGACAAATACGGTTCAATAGTGAGTTTTTTACAACAGCAAGTCAGTTCACTTGGGAATGGCTCAAAACTAACTGCACTGTCAATTGTAATAAATTACCTTTCACAGAGGTCAAAGGTGAAGTTCACTGTTTTTGTTTTTAATAGTTTTTACATCAATGACATACAGAGGTACGATGCCGTGCTTTGGCTACAGAGATACGTTAGTGGGATCAATTCCTTGGTGGTTTTTGATAATATAGAAAAGCCAGGCCTTTTTGTTTGTGTTGAAAAGATCTCAGTCTAAACAAAACACTTTACATGATAATTATGGATGAGATGTAAAACTAATACAACAACTGCTATTATTTGCCAAATGCACCAGATGACCTCACATTAATCGAACGGCAATAACATGAATCAATAATTTTGTATCGGTCGTTGCCGTGTTCTACAGATTTCCACAACAAAAGAAGTAGTATCATAACTGAAGCTGCAGCCGAAGGGAAATACACAAGAGGTATTTGATTACTCGGGTATATACAGTAGTTACCGTGTATTGATTATTGACTCAAGTTTTAGACGAAGAAATTGGTCAAGAGGGACATTAAAACTGCATCTTATATATTTTGAGCATTATTGTTAAACACGTATCGCTAGTCCAGTTCTCTAACTGTTAAGGAAGACTATCTTTACGTGTGTTTGTCTTTCAAGTACTTATGTTAAAAATATGTTTTAATAGAAGTGCCCATGACAAGCCATGGCGTACAACTGTCCTTGAATTGTGCTTTTATTTCACTAAAGGCTTGAGTGTCCAAAGGCATGCCATACCAAATTTCTAGGACACAATCAAAACATACAAAGTATTTCTCGTAAATCCCTAAATCCTTTGTCCTTTCCGGTCCGTGTCCTCAATTTCCAACAACTTCCCCCTCTTCACTCCCACCAAAACCACGTCCCCTCCATCTTTTTCCACTCCGCAGAAAGACAGCAGAGAGGGAAGATGATGTGTGACAGATGCCACATTTCGACTTTCTGTCAGGGAGATTAATATTGACACAGTGTGTTTCTTACCAGGGGCTTGTTGACTGTGTGTGTTGGCCTTTGATTTCATTATCCTCTGCTCAGCCACTTTTTTCTTAAGAATCAGACAATAACAGATGTGGCGACTGAAATAGAGACACTGATGTTGGAGGGGCTGAGTGAACAAGTCATATTGCCGGGTGGGTCGGCCATCAGTCCTGTTTGCCGTGGAAGTGTAAACCCCCCGAGGATATCCAGAGGCCCTTCAGTTTGATCAGCCCCTTCAGTAGCGTGGCCCACGAGCTGCTGCGGTACAAAGTGTCCTAGCTGTTTCCAAACACATGAGTGAGTTAACTCAACGCTACTTTACTTTATGTCATTCGTTTGTCTCAATTCGAGACTCTACCGTACCACATTTTAGAGCAAATATTGTACTTTTGACTACACTTGCTGTATTTCACGGATACAGTTGGTGAGTGCTTGGCATATTAATACTTTAAAAACCTGTTTGGGAAAATTATGCATTATTATTCAACGCATTTAAAGCCTCACTGACACTGGATTTTTATTTTTTATTTGAAAGATTTTGTTGTTTGAGATGCTTTTATTTGAAAGTGACAAAGAGACTGATCTTTGAGAGTTAAAAAGATATCAATATATATTCAATTGCATACAAGCATTGGTGATAAGGACTCCTTACTTAGCTTTTAGCAAAGCGTTGTTTGCATGATATGTACTGAGCGTGAGATTTACATTTAGAAATAAGTTTCTCGGTGCTCTCTGGTCGAAGAACTTTGGAACAGTATCGCTGTTTCTAAAATGACCTCAAGATATTCTTTAGGAAATCTGTGCTGCCATTATACTCTGCTACAGATCTACAATAGGATTAGATCAGCGGCAATATCTGTCTGATATGATACTCAAAGTATTTGTTACGTTAGCCATGGTACAACATTCAAAAGCTGCTCATCCATTCATCACAAATAAAGGACGCAATATGTCAGTGGCTATAATAATATAAACTATTATACGAGAAGATGTTATTATAGTTGGTTTGCAATAATAGGATTTGAGCTCATGGGCTGGGGATGTTTTAACGTTTTTGGAAAGTTCCAATTGTAATGTTTGTCTAGGAAAGATGTGATGTCAATAAGCTCATATATTTTTATACATAAGTCTTCTTTTTTATGTAAGCGGGGTACAGGCTCTCTAAATGTTTACTACGCACTTGTTTTGATTTTCCAAAGTATGTCTCCCTCCAATGCATGAGAGTATTTGAACTGGTATTTTGGCCATTGTAATATTGGAGGTATTGGACCTTACACATGTTGACTATTTTGGTTTTATTTAAGTAAGAATGAGATACAATTTTCAGAACTTTTTGAGCAAGCATAGTGATGAAAATATCAAAATATAGAAGGCATGTTTATTCAAAATACAGGTCAGCATCTCGGTACAACCCTATATGTTGAAGGACGTACAGTGTGTGGTTTAGAATTGGAGAAGAAAACTGGTTTAGTATTTGTTCCTCAGTCAGACCCTCCTAAGTGCTCATATGTTCTCTGATCTACTTGCCTGTTATGTCTGTAGATAGACTTATAGATTTGGCAGAGCGTAATAAAATCCAATTGATTCAAATGTAATTCCTTTTGTTGATTTGAGCAATCTACAAGTGGCTTCATGTCTCCGAGCCAAAGCCGGCCGGCCTTCATCTCTAACTTGTAAGCCTCTGAGAACTTTCCGACGCTTATCGAAGCATTTCTGAGCTGAAATACAAGAGATGGATCCTACAGCTTCCTGATTTAGTAATTTCAAAGCGTGGGGCTTGCTGTTAGTGGGAGAATAAAATCAATAGGCCTCTCTGGAGAGGAGTAGGTATAGCTTGTAGTCCTATGATATGAGAAGAGGATCCAAACAGGAAACACAGGAGGAAATAGGGAGGAGCAAAGCAGCTTCAGCGCATAAACAAATAGAAAGCAAAGTAGGGGAGATAATGCAAGAAGGAGACAAGAGACCGGTGGGGGAAACAGTTGTCGCCAGAGACTTTTATTGACTTTTTCCCCCCTCCTCTGCACACGTGACTACCAGATAAATTCACACACAGTGAGAGGGAGAAGGGTAGTGAGGGGAGAGAGAGAGAGAAATGAGAAAATAAATTACTCTGGAAAGATATGACGATAGGCTACACGCGGCTTTAAATCTAAAAGGGAATTCGCGACACACTCGACCAATTTGTCACTGTGCTTTTTGCCTCTTTTCATTTCTTTTTTGCTACTTCCCCCCTTCTATTATTTTTCACCCCCTCAATACCCCGATGCCCCTAATTTACCTCACTTTTCCCCTGCAGGCCTGTCCCATTTTTCTTCACCCTATGTTTTCCAAATGTAATCTTCAGGATCTAAACATTGAGGTGTTGTCATGTGAGGATATAGGATCTTTCACTTTTCTTTATTCCTAACTTAGGAAACCTGTCATGTCCAAGTCTTAATATATCACTTTGCAATCTATGACAAATCCATAAATCTATCCACCTCAGCTCGTCTTTCAATAGGTTTCCCTTCATCTGTAACTACAATCACATTTGTGCCTCCTCCTCCTCCTCCTCCTGTTCTGCAAACATGGGTCTATCTAAATCTGGGGGGAAAAGGAGGAAATGAGATGCATCGTATAAAAAAAAAAAAGAATGATCGCACCCACAGTAAAGGATGTCTGGAAAATAGGTGGAAGAATGGAATGGAAAAGAGAAAAGAAAGAAAACGCAGACTTAAAGTATACCCCCCTCTCTTTTATTTAATTTAGACGCCAGGCGAAAATCGATCCTGCCATTCGATACGCAATCCGAATCAAGGCGAATTAAGCGGGCGGAAATTAACTCTGAAAATATTTTTGATGGAGTGGCTTGTAGTCTCTCGGCCAAATGGACTGCAAAGTGGAACAAATGACAGGGGCCTAGTGGTGGAGACAGCGCCGCTCCATCTTCCATTAGGCCGTAATGGGATAGGTCCAGCCCCCTAGCTCGACTCGGCTGCATTAATCAAAACAGCCGCTATATGAAGATTTATGGTTCTCCACTCCACCGGAGCCGGAGCCAGTTCTCGGTGCGTATGTTTGAAGGAGGGGGTCGGGAGTCTCCCCCCTCTTTGCGTTTCTCTCTCTCTCTCTCTTCCTCTTTCCCCCTTTTTCTCCATCCATCCTACAGACTTTGCCCCTACCTGTGGGCCTGCGTGTCGCGCCTCTACGCACACCCACCTTTAATCCAGACACTGTGTAATCGCATTTTGTCATTTTTGTCAACAGGCGTGTCAAACCCCTGATTCTTATGTTGACTTGGTAATAAACCTGTAATAGCAGGTCTATATGCATATGAGCATGGCATGTAATCAAACATTATGTGAAGTGCAGTGGTGGGAAATAAATAAAAGGCTCTAGATGACCTTCAGACAACATAAGACCAAATGTAAACAAAAACTCAGACATGTTTTTTTTTTTTCATCCTCTTGTGGTTAATAATTATAGTGATATGGTCATTGTGGCCGTGAGGTAGTGTGGTTGTATACGAATCAAATGGTTGGTGGTTTGATTCCCACCCCCTGCAGCGAACATGTCAATTTGTCCTTGTGCAAGATACTTAACCCCAAATTGCCTTAGAAAAAAAGCGCTTTGATGGATCGTAAAGACTGGAAAAGCACCATTTACCATTAACCATATACAGTTGTAGTTTGTTGCCTGATAAATCAAAATGCCAATCAACTACTCTCCAGATAAAAATGCCAAGTATGCAGGCCCGCCCTCATCATTAATAGTTTTTAGTCTTCAGTCTCCTGAGGAACTTCTCCGAGCCGCGCAGTTTGCCTGTTGTCACCTCTTACCCGTAGCAGCAGACAAACAAAATGGGCATCCTCTGGCGAGCAGTATTGAGACTTTAGATTACAGCCTGTATTGCTGCAGCCCCTCTCTCCCAAGAAAGCCCATTAGAAGTGTGTAGAGCGCAGAGCTGCTGTGACGAGCCGAAGGGACAGACAGGGGGAGACAGTGTGACGGAGAAGAGTGTGTGGCGGCTCAAGTAGATTGGAGCTGGGATCCATCCAAAAAACTTCAGCCAAGTTTTGATGAGATGAGACTGATCGGGACCCACTGCTGAGAGACCCTGTTTGACTTTGTGTGTGTGTGTGTGTGTGTGTGTGTGTGTGTGTGTGTGTGTGTGTGTGTGTGTGTGTGCATCAATGACCTGTCCGTTTAACCGTTAGGGTTCTGGGGAGATGGCAGGGGGAGCCAGGCGTCCCCGGAGAGCTGGGTCTGGGGAAATCACACTCTCACTTTCACCAAACAACCTGGAGGCTGCATGGCAGCTGGCAGCAGCCAATACACACACTCCCACTCCCCATATCCTAGTTTATATGCAAAGAGACCCTTAAACACACTGGATCTGTGATGTATGGCCTGCGTTAAAAAAATTCAGTGGGAATCCCATATTGAGCTCCTTTAGACAGCCTCCTGATCTGTTATTTCTAACATTACATAGTTTCAGCCATTCTTTATAATATTTGACAGTTTCGAACACCAATCCCTTCCAACATCCCTAACTTCCAGCGTTTGGGCATTACACTTGCAGGAGTCAATAACAAAAGGAGTTTTATAGTCGAAGCAGGTGTGTAAAAGCTTACTTCAGTGTTCCACTGCTCCATTAGCTGATCTCAGGTCTCCCTGTGAGTTCTGCTAGAGCCAGCTCATTGATTCCTTAACTAATCACTCTAATTAAAATGCCTTTTATTCATTCAATGGTTTACACCGCAGCCTAATACTTCCACGGTTCCATTGCCGCACAACATTTCTGTCAACAATTGCCTGAAAAAAATATCTACACTTGTACAAAAGTGCCTTTTTTATTTTCAAAAAGTTCCAACAACTCACAGTTGAATTAGGCTGGGTTAGCAAGTGCAACACTAACATGTATGAAGCTACCATGCTGTCTGCTCCTTCAAATACTTTGTCACCTAAGGAAATTGGTTTCCTGTTTATGCTGCATGTTATAAATCGTTCTCTTTGTGTGTGAATGATTCAGGCAGAAAGAATTTACACCCTCATTATATGGAGAAATTAGAATAGTATAGTCATTAAATAATTAAAAAATACTGCCAAAGAATTATACGTTGTCTCAAGCTGTCTCACTTTGATGGATGTCTGTTTATGACTCGTTCCGCTTAGAAATTCCTACAACATTTCTTTCCTGATAATATATCAATTTATCAGTGGAGATTTTTATGTTAATATCCTC
>NW_011370221.1:24497-35114 GCF_000735185.1 Notothenia coriiceps
CTTTTTAAAATAAAGTATCTCACTCACAAATGATCTCGAACTAATTAAGCAGGCGTTAATTAAAAATGCGAGAGAGGATGAACGTGGTAGAATTGTTATGGAAACGTTGAAGTTAATCAAGCTCTCAAATTATTGATAACATCCTTAGAACAGTGATCGATCGGGAAGACATTAAGTGGCAAAATAAAACAACCGCATTCACATCTGATGGGTGTGTGCGTGGAGCAATGTGCAAAAACAATTAGGTGCATAATACATAATATTAGTCCACATGACAAATAGGATATCTTTTGTGTCTTTTCCAAACTTGCCTTGCGAGTCCGTTGCTCGTGCGTGTGGGCGTGTGCACGATAGTTTGTGGGGGTGGAGGGAGAGGGGGGGGGTCTCTTTATCACACAAACGCCATTAATCAAATTTGCGCGTTTCAAATTGCATTGTGAACTCCAAGAGACCGAGATATTGACGTCTGTTGATATGAATATTTCCCCTCTTTGCACGGCTTTGCGCCTGTTTTAAAGGCAGCGTGGCTCCCAGTGTGTTCCCATGTTTCTCCCCCTGCCTGCACGTCTGTTTACGCCGCTGTCAGAGCCTGTGTGGCATGTACTTACAAGGCGCTTCATCATCGCACCAGCGATAGGAGCAATTCACCCATAAAGTGGGTCTTTCGCCCATAAATAATATTCAAGTCGCTCTATTGTTAAGTGAAAAGTTGACTGGTGTTTGATTTTTTTCTTCTTTTTTTTCTCTTCTTCTTCTTTTCCGCGGCGACCTCGGGTTAGGACTCATACATCACGGGATGACAGCTATAGAAAGGCCCTAAATTAGCAACTAAATCGAATATTGATCAGCTATGTGCGGCCCTGCGAGTCGCGCCTCCTTGCCGTTTTTTCCAGAGAGAAAGAGAGAGAGAAGGGGAGGGGGGAGGTTGGGATGTGGGGGGGGTGAAAACGAGAGATAGAGGGGGGGACGGAGGGGGCGGTGAAAGGTGCTTCTCTCTTTCTCTCTGTTTGACTTTAAGTGTTTGTGTGTGTTTTATTGCCCATCGGTTTGGATTCAAAGCATCTGTCTTGGAGTTAAATGTTTAGATTCAAGATTCAAAAGCTTTATTGTCATATGCGCAGTAGCTACAGTTTTGATATGGCAATGAAAATCCCAGGATTATCCAACAAAATGCAGCATAAGTAAGACAATGAATAACAAAAATGTAAAAAATAGTGCAATATTATCTTGCAAGATATATGCGCAAGTAATGCAGATAAAGTAATCTATACATCTCCCAAAAAATAAATACAATAAGCTTAATGTTGCAAAGAATGTTGTAAATGAACATTTATTTTTTTGCAAATGAGGAAATAACATGATCTCTGTATTTCAGGGTGTGAGCAGCCTGCAGAACTATCCATTTCACGCTTTAGCTGACCATACAACCCCCTCCCCCCCCCCTTATTGCTCCCTTATTTGTTTACATAAAGTTCAAATGAAGTCCCTCATTACCCACTCGCCTATTGGCTCCTGTTTATGGATCATCGGCTGTGTCGGCGCTGTTGCATCGACTTCCCCCTTATCCCCGCTGCTGGCACGAGTGGGAGGTCGGCGGCGCGCAGCGGGGACGCGTTTGATGAACCGATCAAGGGGGCTCTCGCGCTCTCCCGGGAAGCGTTGTGTGTCCGGGGCGCCGATGAACCAAGCCCAAGGCCGGGGGGGGAGGGGGGAGTGGGTGGTCAAGGTTGCCCCGGGTCAGTGAGATTAGCCCCGGCATGCTCTGCAACAAAGGGCCGGATCGTCAGGTGCCGCCAAGTCTGGATCAAATTATCGGGTGTAGGACAAGCGGGGCGTAAAACAGGGATGAGCTGCGGATTACAGCGGGCTAATCGGAAAGGATGCTTTCACTCCATTAATGGATGCTCCAGGATTGGCCAGGGTTTCTTAGTTGTTGTTGTTGTTGTTGTTGATATTGTTGTTGTTCTTTCTTCGCTTTTGGCCAACATTTTGACTTCAATCACAGCCTATTTACAGTATACCCGTATTTCATGAAATACTTTTGAGTGATTGTAGTGGAAGCCAGCAGCACTGAGATCCTTTGCTTATAAGTAAACGTGACAAACCAATCTCTAAAAAATCTCTTTACAATTCTCAGTCTGTTGAAGTTGTAAGTATTCCTCATGTTGAGTGTTTTATCATATTTAGTGCCACCCTATCACTGATGCAATGCCATAAAAGCACCGTTTACATTGTTAGCTGTTCATGCTGGAGGTAGTTTTAATTGATATACTAAATTATTCTGCACTGTGTGTAGATATACTATATTTCAAGATGATAATGATATGCACCTATAGTTCCTTCTCATACAGATAACAATAAAGAACAGAGCTCTTCGTACCTGACAAATATTTTAATTTCACACATATATTTATTGCATAATTTATATTATTTAGATATGTGTCATCTCCTGGTCTCTTACTTATATATCTACAATGAACTTTCATCACACACAAAACATCATCATTTAGAGGTTTTCTTCAGTACGTCGCCCGGTGAAGTCCCATAGTGTGTCCATGTTGCTGTCCATGGTCCTGCATCAGCAGCCTCTGTCCCGGGACATGTGTTCAGTGTCCGAGGTGCTGAAATTATTTATTTTATTTATTATTATTATTAATTTGTAGAAGGGCCATCCAAACTTACCCTTTTTAATAACCTTTTAAACCTCTCCCTCCCCCTAGCCCTTATTTATCAATACATTTGCCAGTATATGTTAAATTATTACATTTCTACACATCAGCCATGTTGTTCAGTTTGGGGTTTCCGAGGCTTTGTCACATCAGTGGTCCTATCCAAACAGCACATTTCACAGTTGGCATGTTTGTCCTCAAGTCTCAGGGGATTTACTGACAATACGGGCTTTAACACAGATTATATAACAACACGTACTTTATGAATCCCTCAAGGGCAAATACAGTTTGCACTTGTAGTATAAATAAACACAGTACAAACACACATATCCACATGAACTATAGACTAGACAAATACACACATGCACATGAACTATAGACATGTGGTCTCAAATAGACACATGCTTGCATTTTATGTTAATAAAGATGTGTTAGAATAAAGAAGCTGCCATGTGTATGCGCCCTGGAGCAGTTGGGGGTTCAGTGCCTTGCTCAATGTCCCTTTGACAGGGCCCAGGAGGTGAACTGGCACCTGTCCAGCTACCAGTCCAATACTCTGTACTTATAATATATCTATCATATCATTAAAAAAAAAGAAAACCCCCTTCAAAATCAACACAATAAGGCTTTACATTTATAATAACGAAGAGTAACATAACAGTGAGGATTGTTGACATCCACCTGGATCCATCTTTGTTTTCTTCTTAAATATTGACACATTCTTTTTCTAGCATTTGGACTGTTGTACGGTTATTATCTTTGTAATGTTCACACGGCATCTATTGCACGTCTGTCCGTCCTGGGAGAGGGATCCCTCCTCTGTTGCTCTCCCTGAGGTTTCTCCCATTTCCCCCACATTAACTGGGGAGTTTATTTGGGATATTTTCTTTGTCCGATGTGAGGGTCTGAGGACAGAGGGTGTCATATTCTGTACAAACTGTAGAGCCCCCTGAGACAAATGTAAAATGAGTGTTATTGGGCCACAAATACCTTTCATTGATTGAAATTGAGCTACTTTAGTGGTTGCTGAAGAGCTCTCCTGCTTGACTGTATCATGATATTGAATCCAAGTATCCAGATCGAGCAGGAAGACAGAGATGCACACAGAGAGTCAGTTAAAGTTAAGTTTGTCAGAGAGACATGGCGCGCCCCTCCCTCCTTCACGCGCCTCTCGGGCTCCTAGCAGCTCCTCAGATCAGCTCGAGGACATTCCGGGAACCATCTGTTTCCGGCAGGGCGCGGGGCACGCAGGAAGCGAGGCTTACAAATTTGCGAGGAAAGGTGGTTGTCTGCCAATGTGCTTGTTGTGAGATCTCGCCCTCCCCCCCCCCAACTCCCCCTCCTCTCCACTTGAATTTATATCTGTTGTGTCGTACCTAACAGGAGAAATTGAAGCGTTGAAGAACAGAACGGAACCTAATAACTCTGCACGAGGAGAGGGTGTCATATTAGTGTTCATTGTACAGATAAATCACTGATGAAGAGGCTGGGAAACTGGTTGTGGTACACTTCACTTTACCTGTTCAGACTGTTAGAAATTAAAATCAATGTTTTGATGGTATAATGTAGCTTAAACATACCGTCAGTTTAAACGCTCTTTTATACTGAAAAACCAGAAATTCTTGTCCACAAGCAGTTAAGCTTTTATTCTGAAAATCCTTCATCTACGGTTAGCATTTAGCATGTGGCTAATATACGATTTCCTAAAGAGGTGAATTGAGCATCAGAAGCAGTAAGGGCTGGTCCACACATCACAGGTGTTCAGGAAGCTGTGTATGTGAGAGGAAGAGTGAGGAGACGTAGTGTCAAGTGAACTGGCCTAGAGACGTACTAACCTCCACCTCTCTGATGAGAAGCGCCCGGGGCATCTGCAGAAAAGACAGTCACGCTGCACTGTGGAGAGGATGTGATCTTGATACCTTTCTACTTTATCAGTCAGTTTGAATCTAATTGAAATCTGATCAATTCTTCCATCGTCTTTCATTTTACTTGAAACTATAGAAAAAAAACGAAATGTGTACTATTCTTTTTTTTTTTTTTTAAACCTTTATTTAACCATTGAGATCATCTTTTTCTTTTTCAAGGTAGACCTTTCCAACATGGCAGCAAGTAGGTTACAACATGAACATAAGACAACAGATAACACAAAAGGACATGGTATTTAAAAGGCTACATGTACATACCTAGAGACATAGACAAGTACCAACAGTATCAATTATCATTGCACCTATCCGAGCTTTGAAAACAGGCATTGGAACCAATCTGCTCACTTTCAAATACTACTATATTTGTTGCCCTAATATCTCGATCTTAAGCCAGAGAATATCAACATTGCTCTGATTGATTGAAAGGATTGACCATTGGTGTTTTCACATATTTAGACGATGGTTTAAACAAAAACAAAGAAGATGAACCGTAATGTTTGTCTAATGTGGGTTAAGCCAGCTAAATCACTTTACTATATTGCAGCTTTTAAACCCAGGGAAAGACAACACTTGTATAACAATATCCAAAATCTAAGTTATTATCTAGTCTTAATGATATCAATACAATCTCCAAATAATTCTCTGTCCTCATTTTAAGATTCTTTCAGTGAGACCGCTGTGCTCTAATAAAGAGCATTGTCTTCAGCGGGGTGACACTGCTTTGGGTCCGATCCAGAAACATGATGAGATCTCCACTTGCTCCCACTTCAGGGGGCCAGTTCCCCCCCCCCCCTGTGAAGCTGAGAGGACGTGTCCTGCAGATGCATCACCTGAGACCAAAGGAGTCTGCAGACACTTCACAGGGAGAGGAAAGTGTTAACAGCTTCATGGCCCGAGGCCGAGGAAAGGGGTCTGTATTAGCGTGCGAACAGGACTTGATCTTTCTGCATTGTTTATAAGATTTTCACTGTTACTGCTTATTCATGGTTTCAATGTCCACTTGTTAAGGAAGGCTGGGAGACACACTTCCCATACTTTGTTTTGAGAGCTGCATTGATAAGTAGATCAAATTGTTCATACAACAGTAAAATAATTGCAGACATAAGCCTTTTAAATATATTAATTTCCTTTTTGTCTATTATATTAAAATGAATATGTATATTTTGGGATGCACAACAAGACATTTAAACATATCCTTGAACTTCGAGGGACTGGCAGGGATATGTTTCCCCTACTTTTGGACCTTTTTTATAAATAAGCAAATCATTTAGAAAATGTAGATGAATCAATAATGAAAATAATTGTTAGTTACAGTCTTAATGTGTTTGTTAAATGCACAAAGGCAGAATTCTTGTTTGACATTTAAAATATTTTTCTTCTGCGTCTTTTCGGAACACTACAACTCAAGAAATCAACAAATCAGTTGCTCATTCTCAGCATGTTGTACTTTTCTCAGAGCTTACAAACAACACGTTTAAGAGAAATTAGAACAAATGTATCAATGATAAACACGGCTGCCAAGGTGTATCCCGTTACAAACAATGCCAATTAGCAGTAACCGCCAGCTTTCAAACAGCTCTGCCAATTAGCGCTTTGATCTGTGAGAGTAGCATGAGACAACAGATCTTATTATTATAGTTTTCTGTGGGAGGTTTTGTATATCAGTCAACATTCTGCAAAGTTATACAAAGAGCACTTCAAGACATTCTTCCTTCTGAACAATTACAATGGCTTTATTGTAATGACAGTCATGATAGACCTTTAAAAAAAACCTCTGACGTGTTTCAGCATGAGGTCTAACCTGCGTACCTCCCTAACCGGACTGCCATTCAAATAAAAACAATTCATCTGCTCAAAAATAGTGTTTTATGTTCTGTATCTGTGTGTGTCCGTATCCAGAGACTATCCCTTTTCGGTCCAGGAAGAGCTCCTACCAAAAAGAAATGATTTGATTTCTGCAAGATTATTTAATGGCTCTAAATGAAACGTCTTGAAACAAATACAAACCAAACTTAATGAACAGAAATAATAGGTATGAGGTCAAATGCAAAGAATATAATGGACATGTATCATTTCTTTAGCTTTGAAGAAAGGCTGCTAATGACCAGGTAACCTAACCTTTTTGCTGCAAAGCCTTTGATGATGAAGTGTTTATTTTCTCCAACCCTTGTGTTTTCTCACAACGACTACGTATGTTTCTCTTTGCCATATTGCAGAGGCTCGGAGAAGAATGTTATCACATTTGGAGAGTGATATTGATTAATGAGAACCTTTTTGTCACACACCGAGGCTACGGGAGACTGATCACTGAAGATCAAAACAAAGGAGAGAGCCAGGTAAGAGCAAACAAGGAGGAACAATAAGTGCAACTGACAATGGTAGACGCGGTGTCGTTAGCCAGAAGACGACTGGAGAGATAACGGGGGGGGGGGGAAATGGAAAAAGAAACTTGCAAAGTAAAACAGAAAGTACCACAGAGAAGGATGGAAGTGGTAGAAACGGAGGAAAGGAGAGAGAACGAGGAAGGAAAAGGGGGAAGGAGGGATAATTGCATTAGAAAGAAGAGAGGGCCAAAAGGAAGGAAATGATTAGAGGAGAAGGGACTGATATCCGATAGAGTGAAGGAGGGATGGAGGAGGGGATGGGCGGGAGAGGAAGGCTCACTTACCGCCCGCCGTTCAATATATACTGACACTCTCTCTCTGTGTCAATACACAAACACGCCGTGTGTGTGTGTGTGTGTGTGTGTGTGTGTGTGTGTGTGTGTGTGTGTGTGTGTGTGTGTGTGTGTGTGTGTGTGTGTGTGTGTGTGTGTGTGTGTGTGTGTGTTGGTATAGCTCTGTTAATCCTAGTCTAGCAACCTATCTCTCTTGTCCCATCGGGGGTCTCAGAGGAGCGTTCATGTCAGTCTCGCTCACTCCCTGCGTCGCATTTCGTCTCAAACTTCCACGTTGCTTTCTCCAGTTTCAAGTCACCTTTTATTCAAGATAAAGAGTCTTTTGTGCTTTTGGGGGTTTTCCCTTTCCTATAGTGTGTTATAGGCTTTAGTGCATGTACATGGGTAGCAAAGGATAACATCTCTGTGTCCCATCCAGAGTTTCTCTCCCACTCATGGACTGAGCTGAACAGATATCCAGGCCTACACATTTTATTTGACAGAATTAATGAAACAAATATGTTTGGTAAAAATGCTAAAAAAATATAAAATATGTTGGGATTTTTTTTAATCATAAGAATTAGGATTAAAAAGAATGGCCGACAATTTCCTGAATCATATCACAATTGAAAAAACGGTCAAAATAACCCCAATTATATTTCTCAAATCCTACAGCCCTACTCGCATTAGTTTGATCCATGCCTATTAATATTAACATTGGCTGAACGCCTTTGACAAAACATGACCATATTTAATTATGGTTGGTTGATGTTAGTCTCTCATCCTCTCTTTGTTCTTCCCCCTGTTTCTCGTGCTTCTTCTTCTTCTTCTTTATTTCACCTTGTATTTATCTTGCCTCAAAGTTATACTATCTGGCCACATATCTCCCGTGCCTCGCCATCTATCAACTCCCTCCCTCCCTCCCACCTCTTTCCAGGCGGCCTACCTTTTTGTCATTGACCCCTGCCCTGGGTGTCTGGGCATTGACTGGCTCTCTCCGTGTCACTGGAGCTCCCTGTCAATACTTACCAGGTTTGGCCACCCTCTGCGCTGTGGTCAGAGAGTGGGGGAGAGAGGGAGACACACGAGATGCTCCACAGCACCGGGAGATAACATAAAAATGAATGAGAGGGAGAGTAAAACAAAGAGGGATGGAGAAGAAAATGATGGAGGGAGGCAGTGTGTGAAGCAGCCGTATGAGGTTGTTATACTTTAGGAGAGCACTCTGGGTTTCTGGCATGCGAAGCTTTACAGTGTGTGAGCTCCAGAAACAGGGCAACACCACCTTAAACTGACCCTAACATCTGCAGCCATCACATACAATACTCTGTTTGTCTACCAATTATTTAACCTGAAAACAATTTGTGACAGAAGACAGAAGATTAGCTCTAAAGCTAATGCTAACTGTGGATAGAACATCTCTGTTGTACCAAAAAACGCCTAATTTTATTACAACTTGAGACGAAAATGATTGAATTACATCTCACTATTTGCACAAATTAAACTTTATTAAACTTTGAGATATCACTTAACTCTTCGTCTAAATCAATGGTGCCTGTAAAGCATCGACCTGGTGGACTTTCATGTGCTTTTTTTGTACAGTATATCTGCCCTTTTTTATTTTGTATTCTTTATTTATTTGGGGTCACATTATATTAAAAGTCGAGTTTTGTAAATCATATATTTTTAGAGACACGAAAATGGCAAAAAGAAATACCAAACAAAATTAGGGTTAAAAAATTTGCCAAATAAAATAAAAAGTACACGGGTTGTTTAAAATGACAAATATCTACGCATGTATGTACTCATGCATCTACTTAAACACACACACACACACATATATGTATGTATATATATACATGCACATCAACATACATACATATACACAAATATATATATATATACACATACACAAACATGTACGTACACAGACATTCACACATATACACATACACCTAAATGCATACATATCATCAACACACATATATACATACATGTACATACACACATACATGTGCACATACATACATACACACACACCCATACATATACATTCAATCGGTGTATAGAAAGTGTATATCTGCCCTTTTTTTTATTGCATTTAAATTATATATTCACCAGGAAATGCATATTAATAAGGATTTCTGTTAATATAACAATGTTAACAATGTTACCTGAACTCTTTTAACATATATTAAAAACAATAAAATAACTAAAGCAGTATAGTATCTATTGCAAAAGATACAGCATAGGACAGTAATACTGTATGCTACAATATCAGCATTAACACACATGTCTTGGACATTAAACTATAATGGTCTTCATGTACGAAAATATCAATATTTAATATTCAATATTATCAATGTTTCAATTTTTAAAGTGACACTTAGTGCAGAAAACAATTTGTCAATGTATTCGTAATGTTATATATATCGTAATATATGATAATTATTATATTATAATTATAATATATTGTATTTCTAAGGTTAACATCGATGTTGCTTTCGGTCAGACATGTATTATATAAAGCAAGGTACACTGACTGAAGGACTGAATCAAAAAGTGTGTTTTTAGATTTCAGAGCCCGTTATAATCTTTATATCTTAAACCTATTCCTCAATTATAGTCGATAAATCAAGCTTATGTACTAGCATGAATGCAAACTCAGCACTATTGATACATCAGCTATACAGTATGTATCATGATGTCAGTCGAATACATGAACTTTATAAAGAGAAAATATGTTCTGCTTTACGACTTGGTTATAGCTTACAGAGCGGCCCAGTCAGAGAAAGTTAGAAATGTACAGAACATGTTGTCATCAGAGATTTGTGTATCAGCTGATATTGGCGCCTGTTTTTGAGCGGTGTGTGCGAGCTAAAGCCAAACAGCACGACAAC
This sequence comes from Notothenia coriiceps, assembly GCF_000735185.1. Lineage (NCBI taxonomy): Eukaryota > Metazoa > Chordata > Actinopteri > Perciformes > Nototheniidae > Notothenia > Notothenia coriiceps. The sequence continues at coordinate 34,648 of NW_011370221.1, forward strand.
AGATTTAGCATTAGTGCGCTGACGGCTTCATACGTGCTGTTCATTCTCCTTGATGAAGATAGATGTGTTGAATATTCACAGTGCACACTCAGGTCAACAATAATAAGTAGATGCGAGGCCCCCAGTCATAGATGTCATGCTGTACATCCTCATCCAGATTCACACAGTATCATTTATAAACTCAGTGTGAGCGTCACTCCCTATTTTACAGTCCACTCCATCTGCGGCACGCTCGGCCTCCCGTTCCCTCTTTCCTCTTCCCTCTTTCCTCTTTACTCTTTTCATTTCCTCTAATCTCTCACTCTCCCTTGCTCTGCCTCCGTGTCACTTTGATTTCCCTATCCACTGGCCTGTGGGATGTGAGTGTGTGTGTGTGTGTGTGTGTGTGTGTGTGTGTGTGTGTGTGTGTGTGTGTGTGTGTGTGTGTGAGAGTAGTAGTAGTAGTATAGTACTAGTAGTTAGTAGTC
>NW_011370221.1:35154-48462 GCF_000735185.1 Notothenia coriiceps
GTTACTAGTACATACATATATGTGTGTGTGTGTGTGTGTGTGTGTGTGTGTGTGTGTGTGTGTGTGTGTGTGTGTGTGTGTGTGTGTGTGTGTGTTAAGAGAGCATGACTTAATTGTGTGAAGCAGTTGCGTCCTTTAGTTCATCAGTATGTGTGACATTAGTGTCACATGTCTCGTGTTATCCACGTACCGGTTTCTATTTTGGTTGCAGGTGTCCCGATTCATTCCCCGCTTTGTTTAAACTATATTTATCTGGGTATCAACATGAGCCTTTCATTCATATGGTTGTCTAAGTATATGATCGTGCACATGACTGTGTGTCCGTGCATGCGTGTGCGCCTGCCAGGCTGCGTTTCATGAATATTTCTGTTTTTGTGGATGTGAATGTGTGTGTGCACGGACGCCTCTGCGCCTGGGCTCCAGCCTGGATGGGCCCGTCTATATGAGAGTAGACAGTGTGCGCGTGGAGAGCAGGGGAGTGAGAAGGACGTAGCGGCAGTAGAGGGGGGGAGGCAGCGCCAGGCCGAGGGGCCCCCCTCTCGTAGACAGTTTGACTGATGACATGCATTAAACAGTTAATCTGTCTGATTGAATGTTTGCTTCCTCCAAATTGAAACATTAAACAACAAGGCGAGAGAGAGAGGGAGGGGAGAGCCCGAAGAGGAGAGAGGGATATGGCTTCATCTATTGCCCAAATCATGCAAAGCATGAGACTGGAATATATAATACTGTCCTGTGAGCTGGAGAGGGGGAGCGAGAGCAGGAGAGAGATTGGAAGGGACAGAGAGAGGAGTGTGAATGAGGGAAAGAGAAAACGAGTGAGGGAGAGAGATGAGAATGGAAAGGCTCTGGGTAGGTGGAGGGGAGAGAAGGGTTAGCGGGGGAGAGAGGAAAGAGAGAAAGGGATCAGTGAGATGGAGAGGATACAGCAGAATAGGCCCGTAGAGAGAAGCTCTGCAGAGCCAAAGTTCTCTTTAGCTGACGGTCCGGCGCAGACTAAAGCAAAGATTAAACAGCATCACTTTGAAAGGATTATGTCTGCATTATAAAGAGAGGAGCGCTTTAACAATTAGCAAGTCTTTCCCTGTTGTACCTCACACAGACGCAGACTTCAACAGACTACATCATGTATCTGTCCTTGTTGTCTGGCTTTGTGTTCCAGACAGGAAGAGAGGAGGCAGTTGTCACTATTTCCTAACCTGGTTTTACTTCCTGGGGTCGTGACCCCTCTCACGGAGCCCGGACCTCCTTATGTTGTCAGCTCTCTCGCTGCTGACACAGAAAGCAAGGTGCCGCCTTCAGACGACATCATGCTCACAGATGACGTACATGTATTAATATTATCTGTATATCTTTGTGGAAGTATGTCCTCAGCTAGGAAAATACATTTCTGATGTCATGAAAAAACACCCAAATAATGATTGATTCTCCAAAGCTAAGAGTTTCTTTTCGTTGATTGTTGTGTATTGCTTAAAACAATCAAAGTCCTGCATCAGCGCGCTCAGTCTTCCGAGATGTATAATGAACTGGAATGAGTTTCATTCTCTTTTGAAATAGAAGGAAAATACTGATTAAATTGATACTGCAGCTTTTCTGCATATTTTTTAAAAGCGGGCAACATTGTTTTAGTACGTATCTGTGTGAAGCTTCTAGGTTGGGGGTTACTATAAGATCCAATCCAACTTTATTTATATAGCACTTTAAAACCTTCAGACCAAAGGGCTGTACAGAGAAATAAGCTCACAAAACATACAATAAATACATTTAACTAAAAGATACAAACAAAAAACAAACCAGAATAAACGAAATAATAAAAAAATAAAAAACAGCCATATAATAAAAACAATAGACCACTGAAAGCAAATAAAAGCAACATAAGAAGTGCTGTTAACTTCCATGTAGCACTTTCGACAGGAGAACCTCATTTTGACTATATATAAATGTCTGCACCACAACACGATGTGTGAGGACCCAGCGTGATGAAGAGCTAGTTTTCCTCTCAGAGAGTGGGAGTTAGCTTAGCTTCCTTATGTTAGCATAGATTCCCTTATACTCTTCTTCCTACAGATAGTAAATACCTGCTGAGTTATAAAACAGGATGTGTTCACTAGTATTACTACTCTCTATTACAATGGTCCAGTTGTGTTTATGGCAAATGAACAAACTGTCAGAACTCAAAACAAAGTAGTCCTTTCTTCTAGAGCTCAGAGCAGTTCCGAATTGATTTTAAACTCCTTTTATTTGTTTTTTTTAAAGCCCTAAATGGGCTGGCTCCGGCTCATTTAGCAGAACTCATCCATCGCTACACCCCAGCCAGAGCTTTAAGGTCTGCTGACCAGCTGCTGCTGATAGTGCCCAAGACCAAGCTCAAAACCCGAGGGCACCGAGCCTTCGCAGCAGCTGGCCCCAGGCTCTGGAACACTCCATGTGAGGGCCAGACCCTAGGGGTTTTTAAATCTACTCTTAAAACTCACTTCCGGCCCGTCCACACACACAGCAGCTTTAAAAAAATCTTGAAAATCTTGGAGCTGGGCGTGTCTGAGAGCTTGGGGATTTTTTGCGACCAACAACCAATCACATGAATCTCCCGCCCCCGACATACAAAGCAAAAAACCCCGGTTCTTCTCCACTCAGAATATGTGCAGAAAGGAGTATGACATTGTGTGCATTAATGTGATGCATATAGTCTATGATGTGGCAGAGGTAAAGTGTCAGCGGGAAGGGCTATGATGAACATTTATGAGATTAATGTCTATGGTGCTATTTTATGCTGGCTAAAGATACTGTCTATGCTTGCTAGCAATGTTAAAACGAAGTAAACTGGATATAAAATCCCCAAACAGTCGAAAACCTACCAGTTTCACCCACTGTCTCTGCCACCTCCCTCCATGTTCCTCCGGTTTGTATCCCGGTAAATTAATAGCGACTGGTCATAAAGAACCGGGTGATTTGCTACCGCAATAACTAATTTCTCCTCCATTTTCAGGAATATAGAAAATGAACTGGCTCTCCCAGCTTGCACACGGTTTGATTGGCTAGCGCTTGTACTGTCAGATTTGCATAAACGGGATTTGATTGGCTGACGCTTCCACCTCAGCTTCAAAAGTTGAACAAATCTTCGCTTTGCTTCCCCACAATGCAGTTCGGCGAAAAGCAAGGCAAAGTGACGTCACCCCATTCAAAGTCAATGGGCAGAGAAGCGTTGGAAGATTTTTTTAACGCTGCTGTGTAGACGGTCTTCTCCCTGGCCTTCTAGTCAGAGTGGAGCACGACTCCTGACATTTCCCTGTGTGTGATTTTTTATTTTTGCTGTTGTATTTGTTGTAAAGTGTTTTTATTGTAAAGTGTTTTTATTGTATGTACAGCACTTTGGCTCGACCAAAAATCGTTTTAAAAATGTGCTATATAAATAAAACTTGATTTGATTTAAACACAGAGTAACATGCAGATTGTTCAAATCCTAAATCGGGCTAAACAACACTTTTGGGCTCTTCCAGCTGGTTTACTGTCTGTTAGTTAGGAGTTTAAATCATAACAGTTTTTAGGGCCCTTTCACACAGATATTACACCAATCAAATGACCAGCACATCCCGATAAACACATATAGGTATCGACCAAATAAGAACACAAGCCACTCGTATACACACTTATATAGTTGTTATCAGCATATGGTATTCTATATGTTTTTACAGGGCAGCAGATGAACACTTGAGCAGAAGGAGACTGCCAGACAAACGATAGGTTGTCTTTTAACAGAGCTGTTGCCACAGAAATGTTGGTAGTAGATTGGGAGAAATTGGGTGACCCCTAGCTGGTAATGTGATATGTCATTTAGCCTTAGCTCGACCCTGTCCCCTCCCAGGGTTCACAGCCGTCACCAGGCTCAAAATGGGCTTCCCTTCCCTTTGTCTCAAGTGCATATTCTCCTCCTCAAAATGACCATCATTTTCTCCCCGGCTGATTTTGGTCCAGCTGAGGTATAATTGCACAAACAGGTCTTGAAGAGCACATAAGCTTAAAGCCACTTTACCCAGCCAACAGTCAGAGCAAGTGAGAGAGGAGGAGAAGAAGAAAAAAACAACAGGGGAAGATGAAAACATTAATGGATAGGTTGCAGGATGGACGGATAAATTGATAGATCTTTTAGAGAAGGTCAAACTTCTGTGCCCACACGCGGGACCATCATGAAGAGAAGAGAAATTGATTGCCGTTCACAAAGGCGCTGAAATGACTAGAGAAATTATTTTCTCGGCAATGAACATTCTAGGAGGTATTGGGGGGGAGACGGAGAGAAAGGGAGACTGAGAGAAAGTGCAAACCTTTCTCACACGGTTTAAAATGGCTCGAGCAGACTGCTGTCAAGTGGAGTCGTTGGTGAGAAAGATCATTTAGTTGATCTTCAGATAGATCCTCACCGAGCCGACTGAATGCATGTCTGTGTGTACACATGTGCCTACGTGTATACATACTGTACATGAAGAGGTAAATGATATGAGAATGTCCTTTTAAAAGAAACGTTATCCAAATTAAACCATAAAATCAGTTTTTTCAATAACACACCCTCATTTTCTGATCCGACAGACAGGGCAACATCATTTGTCACCGTCCAAAATTGTCCCATAATCCCTGCGTGAACACATGTTTTAGTCATTTGATACCACTATTGTCAAAGATTACTTTTGTTTGGATACCGAAGCAAATGGTAAGTGTTGTCAAATCATGGAGAAGTTTGGAAGAAAGAGTCATTACTCTCCTTCAGCAAAAACAAATATTGATTCTGGGAAATTTGCTCCGACAACTTATGCTGTCATTTCAAGGATGGAGGATGTCCTAGGTTAGACATTGTAATTCCTTTTGAGGCAAATGGGTTATTTGCTGGCTACATAAATACAATTCACTTGCCCCTAAAATACTTGCATGCACATCTGTAGTGCAAAAAAATCTATAAGTTTGTTCTGGCTTATCCTTTTAGAGCAGGGGTGTCAAACTAAATGTCATCGCGGGCCACATTAGCATCATGGTTGCACTCAAAGGGCCGGTTGTAACTTGTAAGACTATATAAATATATCATATAATAATGTATTATATGACATTATTGCCTCTGAATTGGATTATTATCGGATAGGGTAATAACTTCAAGATTAACTACGTCTGAAAGCAGAAGTCCAGGGCAAATAATTTGGCCCCCGGGCCTTGAGTTTGACTCCAATATCCAAGTTAATGGACAAAATGAAGTTGTACTAGTCCTTTGTGAAACTCAGCCAGAAAGGAGATCAGAACAAAGACTGTCTGACCCACATTAGCTTTGAACACTTTTTGCACAACAGGGCAACTTTATCTTCAATGCCTATTCGTCATCAGAATTGGGGATGTTGCGTTCACTGTTTTCTGTAACAATTTGACCATCGCACCTCATTCACGCCGTGATTTCAACTTCTCTTTCAAACTCTCCATTTGAATATTTCAATCTTGTTTTGTGTGAATGAATGAGTGCAACACGAATCCCTTTGAATCAATGCCTTTATCACAGGAGGTGGAAAGTGTGGGAACAGCTGTAGACCTTCAGATGTGGCAGCTTTCTTCACAGGAGTAGCAACAGAAAGGGAAATCGAAGATGAAGACGAGGAAGGGTGACAGTGAACATATGACTCGTGAGTATTGTTTTAGAATCGGACTGCAGATATCCGAACCTACCCTTTAAGTAGCTTGATTTGTTCGGACTGTTGTTGCAGAATGATTACCAGTATTTTTAATTGTACAGTTTCTTTTCTTCAACGTTCTCTCTCTTTGTGTCATCAATGGTTTCTGTCAAGGCCTCCGGGCTCATCACAAGCGTTTTTCCTCGGGTTACTCTGCATTTAACACCACCCTCATGGGGGTGTAAGTGAACGCAAAACAATAAACAAACCAGCCCCTGGAGACTTGAACTAAATGAGTTTCTGCCACATTACAGGAGTCGCAGTACTTTAGCATTCCCCCCACCCCACCCCAAAAGATGACACCAATAATGAATGAACCTGCTCCACTCTCGGGGGTTTGAGCTCGTCTCAACGCACTTTATCTGATGAGTGATAACGAGTGATCCTTTGACACGTGAAGCCTTGTTTGCACCAACTTATCCTCGCACTTGACAAACCTATCAATTCAATTCCAGATTAACAAATCTTTCTGTACCCCATCACCAAAATGAGCGATCCTCCTTTCGCCTGACAGTCCCCCCCAATGAGGCCCCCTAAATCCTTCTCTTCCCTAATGATGCTCAGATTGATGGAGGCCTCCGCCAGCGTTAGCAGCAGAGCAATGGAGAACAGTGGCAGATATGTAGATTGTGGATCGAGACAGAGATGGATCAGGGGGCTTCGTGTGGATAAACAGAGTGAGGTTGATTGCTAGCACAGAGAGGGGCCATTACGGCGAATCCGCACGCTAATCATAATGCATCACTTACTTATTAACCGTTAATTATGGCACGCAAATACATCCCGTGCAGGCGAGCGAGCACCGCCGCCTGCCTCCCTTCTGGGGGGGTGCAGGAGGAGGCCACATTAATTTATTCTTATTTATTAATTTCCCTAATTAAAACAACAAGGCTGTGGAATAGAAGTGTTTTCTGTGGGTGAAACAAATGAAGGGCCTGGAAAAGCGCTCTGAAACCAGGCGTGTCGCGGTGTAAACGTTAAATCATGTGAAGTGATGGTGCTTGTTCAGCTGTTCATTATTAAAATAGCTTTATCCAATTGGGCTGCCCCCTCTTACCCCCTTCTCTTTGTTATTATATCACACAGCGGCCCCCTCTTCTGTCATAAGGCACACACACGCGCGCACACACACACACACGCGCACACACACACACGCGCACACACACACACACACACACACACACACACACACACACACACACACATTTCTACTCTGGTGTTGTGGATGGCAGATCTCAGCGTCGTTATTCAGTAAATGGTTACTTGCCATACGCAGTTTCACAATAAGCCACAGTTCCTCCTTGAATGTATCCTTCTGAAATGCCTTAAAATCGGACAGAAACACCCCCTTTTTCCCATTAGATTTTTCCCATTAGATTTTTCCCATTAGATTTTCAGATGTTCAAACCCCCTCTCCTCCACTGTACAGGTCTTTTACTGGCGCTAAACTGCTTCTCCAATCTTCTTAAATTCATTCATCTCTCTCGTAGTCCTCCTCCTTTTCTTTTTCCAAAATGCCTTCTCTCAATTTCCTGATCTCTCTCCTCCTCTGTTAGTCCGGGAGTGGCCCACCTGAGCGTGCGGGGCGCGGTAATGGCGTTAATGCTCGGTAATACGGGCCAGATATTATAATCTCAACACTGTCACATAGCGTTAGGCGCGGGAGACTGACGTGTCAATGCCACGGCGAGCAGGTGACGCGCGGGGCTCAGGAAGCGTGGCCCGGTAATCGCCCAATACAGACACATTTATTTTGGGGTTGAATATTTTCACCATGCTGTTTTTTGCTGCAGCGCACCGAGAATTTGGGGGCAAACTTGTGTCAGTCTGCGGATCATTGGAGAAGAACTACACCTTATCTATACCTTGGTGGTGGGAACTCTAAAACAAAGCTTAAAAGAGTTAAGAAAATCATTTTTAAATGACCATGATACATCTAAAAACCAGTTGAGGATTTGTACAAAATCATAAATCAGGACTCAATTCATTTTACAAGGAGGGCTTTTTCATATTGTGTTAAGCTATTTAGATAAACTCAGATTCAGTTGTTGTCTTGGGTTATTTGATGAGCTTGTTAACAATTTTAAAATGAAGGTAGAATTCATAATCGACTTCATTTGCCAGGTATGCCAAAACTCACATTTTCAGTATGGCTCCCAATACTCAGAGACACTTCATGAGATATCTACAGTACCATATAGATGCCAACAGACAGCTACACATACATATACCACAACATAAGTGTATACACACATGAGTTATTATGTAAACAATGGTTCTCCAAGAGCCTTAGTACATCCATTTTACTGTAATGCAATATATCACATTATATTCTGTGCTTCACTGCATGCTGGATATACAGACAAGACGATATGTACAGTATTGAGTCAGTATGAGTCTGTATGAACCGTTTGTATAATCTCTTTACACCTGATCCTTATGCATTTTAAATGTTAGAGGAAATTGCACCTCTAGAGGAAACCAATGCAAAACGGGGAGAACAAACAAACTCCCCCAACACTTTCTTGTTGTGAGCTAGCAGTGTTGAACATTGCATGTTGGGAGTTTTCCTGGGAGGTGATCTTCCAGCTCACTGAACTCTGTGTTAAGAAAATGTTGAATACATTTAACTGATTGGCTTTCTGTATGAGAGACTGGGAAATATGTTCACATGGTATCAATATCATGACATGACACTAGATATCGTCTTTGATTTTGCGATATCATGATATCCTAAATAGTGTTTTTCCTGGTTTTAAATAATAATAATAATAGCTTGAATTTATATAGCTCCTTTCATAACCTCAAGGTCGCTTTACAAAGAAACATACAAGGACAAGACATAAAACATAAAAATAAAACATAAAACAGGGGGCAGAAATGGAAGTGTAAGTGGGGGGAGATTGAGTTATTGTTGGAAGGCGATGTTGAACAGATGAGTTAAAAGGCTTCATTGTAAAGTGATGTCATTTTCTGAATTTACCACTAATCTTTACCCAGTTGGTGAATAAATCCACTTTTTGAGGATTATTCATCCATTATTGATATTCATTCATATCAAAGTTCACATTGTGTACACATGTTGTGAAAGCATCCCCCAGGTCAACCCAACAATATCATCACAATCGATATCTTTGGTGCAAAACCTCATATTTAATTTTCTTTATATCGCCCTATTGGAGACACACACTTGCTAGTTTAGATGTCATTGGTCCTGGAGTGGCATCTGTCTAAATCCATATACATATTTAAGTTGCTGTAGACTAACTCGGGCAAGGTGTCTGTTCACAGTCAGCGTTCTGCACGCTGCTCTGTCTGCAGGCCTTTGGCTCTAAATATTTGTTGGCCTTTTGTGAGTTCAATGGCAGACGGAAAACGATCACTCGGCCGTCCCCAGTTACGCTCTCGTGGGTGCAGCGGCTCGTCAGTGATTTATGCGTGTGTGTAATTGAGTGTTAATAAAAAGTGTGTCCGCAGCGCATGTAATTGTGTGTTTTCAGGACCCACCATGTGTGAGCGTGTGTGTAATTGGGTGTTATCGATGTTGTGAGTGTATGTCGGGGTTGAAAGAGCGAACGGACAGGTTACAGAGTGATTGCCGCTTGGAGATGCCTTTAGAAGTACACACCATTTTTATTTGTGTGTCTTTACTTTATTGTAGGGGCAGGAATTCTTATTGACAATGTTTCAATCTGTTGGATTTGAATTAGGACTTCAAAGGTTCAGGATTGGTGAGAGCTCTCATTGGCACCAACAACCTTTTTATTTTGGGTTTTATTTCATACGAGACCAAAGCAATGCTGTTCAGAAACCTGGAGAAGTGGCTCATTGGAATCAGAAAATCAGTAAATGTTTGACTTATGGAATATATGAGCAGAGTGGGGTTTATGTGACCAAGATTAGCACGTGTGTGTGTGTGTGTGTGTGTGTGTGTGTGTGTGTGTGTGTGTGTGTGTGTGTGTGTGTGTGTGTGTGTGTGTGTGTGTGTGTGTGTGTGTTTAGTGTTGCAGTAACATTATTGGTGAGTGTGTGAACAGTGTGTGTGTGTTGGCGATGGCAGTGTATAGAATAGGTGTGTGTGTGTGTGTGTGTGTGTGTGTGTGTGTGTGTGTGTGTGTGTGTGTGTGTGTGTGTGTGTGTATATATATAGTGTGGTGCTGGTGCTGTTTAATTGATGCGGGCTGGCCATCGATCCCTCCCGCCCGGCCTAATGAAGGCCTGATTGGTTTGTGAGGGCTGGCTGGTTCTGCTTAGCTGCCTCTGCCTGCTGCCCTGGCTATCACACACACACACACACACACACACACACACACACACACACACACACACACACACACACACTCAATTCAACATCATTCTTCTCTTTCTCCTTCTCTCTTAGTCTCACGCTTTGTCTCTGTCTCCCACTTTACATTTCTGCTCTCACTTTCTTTTTGTCTTACTGTCTGTAACTCCTTCTCTCCTTCACTCTTTACAGTGCTGTGTCCATTCTCTGGCTTAAATTCCTAAAAATGACATCTCGATTCCCCATAATTCACTGCAGAGTGCTACACTTACTGATAATGAAAATCTTAATTCGCTTCAGTTTTATTTCGGTCAAATCTCACCAAACAACGCTCACAATGAACTGTTCTCTCTGTGGGCTCGAACGTGACCCTAGCTGTGTCAGATGTTTGCCTTTTTGATCATTTTGAAAAACTCTGTCGATCCAGTGAGAGAAATGGTGCTGACATGTTCCTGTGTGTAGCTATCAGACACTCTCACGGCACACATGTATCCTCCAACACTCTCTGACATGATTCCTGTCTCTCGTCTCCATCACTGTCTCGGTGGTGTTAGTATCGCTGCGTGTCTTTATCTGTCAACCAGCTCACATGTCCGTCACATGTCACCGTGCTTCTCCTGTCATGGCAGTGCCCATAAATGTCTTTCTGTGTCACTACAGACACAGGTATTACACCGCCCTGTTAATGGCTTTGTCAGATGGCCTTTTCACAGAGCCAGTCACGAAGACAGACAGCGGACTGCTATCAGTCTGTGTGTGTGTGTGTGTGTGTGTGTGTGTGTGTGTGTGTGTGTGTGTGTGTGTGTGTGTGTGTGTGTGTGTGTGTGTGTGTGTGTGTGTGTGTGTGTGTGTGTGTGTGTGTGTGTGTGTGTGTTTTTCAGGGTCACTACAGTGTCAAACCTAGATGTATATCAGCATTTCCTTTGATAGGAGATTTACAAAAGGTTAAGATAATGAATTTATCAAATAAACTAGCAACTAGGCTATACTACGAGAAATGGGTACAACTTCAGCACCACGCCTGCAGACAGCTCCATGATCAAAGTATTCAACACTACTTTATGGACACCAATCAGGTGGTTTTACTGATTTAAAGACATGAAAACGTAATACTTGTTGTCCGCTTTTGCATTTTCTAGTGTCTTGAACAAATAGTTAGCCATTTTATATATAAATATATAGTTTTAAAAATATATATTTAGACATATAAGACATAACAGATCAAACTATAATTCACAGAAAGTGCCTGTTTTCGCCTTTTCCCGTGTCTTAGACAATACAGTTAGATATTTAAACAATATCCTCTATTTCTCATTTTTAAATCAGGCCGGAACTTTCTGTAATGCAAAGAACAGAATAATCCATATCAGAATAGTGCCTTAGATTTCTCTCATCTTAAAATGTATTTGAGTAAATAATGAACTGAAAGGATTGCAAATCATACTGGCCACCATGTTTCTCTTTTCTTTGAGTGAGGTTCGAAACATGAGGCTGGCACAATTGTCTATTTTTCTAATCGTCAACAAACACCCTGAAACCCACGATGATTTACACATTTTTTATTTGGATGTTTTCAACAAACTTCGACAATCTGTTTGCATACGTAGCCCAATCTGTAATAAAAATACAAGTTAGTTTTCTAAAACAACTGGAAACTGTAGATTTAGCAAACGTTCCTCAAACATTCATAAATATTGCTTTTGTACTTAGGAGTTTATTTTCAGATGCAGCTGAATACACACTTTGTTAATGGCAGGGTGGGATGAGATTAAGCTAAAATAAGCTGTTTATCATAAAAAGCATGTCCCTAGTGACAGTGTGTCTCACTAAATGGCATGGGAATAATAAGGTATATCCGTCTTTGGCCTCACAGACGCATCGTGTTAGTCGAATCAACTCATGTTTTCTTATTTTATTTGGGCTTTGTTGTCAATAAGAGTCATAGGGGACATTGACAGCAGTGTCCTTCAGGGACCGCAGGGCCTCACATCAAGCAAACAAACAGCACAGGACTTATTCTACACGTATTCACCGGGCTCTGTAACTGTGCACATTTCAGCAGTTGCAGTTTGGGAGCAGAAGGGTGTAGTGAGCGCCCAGCAGTGCATTGATCAAACTGCCTCTCAACCTGTGGTGCATCTTTGTTTCACGTCTCTCAGGCTGCTACTGTAGCCCACACCTCTGCCCTCATATACCACAGCCTCCACCTCGCCAGCCTTTCGCCAACAAATACACAACAGCATACACTACGATAAGTGGTGTGTGTTTACAGCTTGTTCATTTCCACTCTCCAACTCTCAGCAGAGGAACAAGAACGGGTGAGAGTGGGAGAAGAGAGAGAGAGAGAAGGGGGCTATCGGGAAGGAGAGGGAGGGCTTGTGGGGAGTGTTTTTGTCCTGGAGAGAAATAGCCCTCTAGGTTGTAATTGGAGGTAGAGAGAGAAAGAGGGGGAGAGAAAGAGAGGAGGGGAGGAAGAGACAGGAGAAATTGCTTGGCTGGGGCTGTGTGGGATGATAGTGTTTTTGACAGGTAAATAAGGCTGTGATTGTCGACAGTTACACTGCACCTCGCTGACCCTCACACACACCGGCCTCCTCCATCTATATTTCACTCTGACACACATGCTGACTCTCTTCCTTCGCTCTGCCGACACACACACATTCACGCGTGTGCACGTACATGCGCGGAAACTCACAAACGCTGATGTTATCATAACTTAAGGTTCGTTAATACGTCGTAAAATGCACACGTTTAGAGTTGAGTTTTCTGCAGCTATGACTAGTTTACCAACTTCCTTCCTTGTTCAATGACACTGAAATGCAACTTTTGTTTTATAGAGGCATCTCACTTGTCATTTGTACAGGCCAATGGTCCGTAAGTCCATTCAAAAACACCTCTTGCATGACACAAACCTATAGTTTCCCATATAATGGTTTGAAATTTGCAACAAAACAGCATTTACTATTATACAATACATACAAATCAATAATTCGACAATGTAACTTCAGCCTCAAAAAGCTTCACAAGTGGAGGATACACTGCAAGGTCATATTATATTGCATTGTGCGGATGTGTATGTTATCATAGTAGTCTAACATATAGAATCACCTTCATCTTTATATTGTTAAATGTTTATTCTGAGGCAGATAGACACCCTGCGTGTGTCTCTGCAGTAGTATCTCTTCTTCCTATCCCTTTTCCCTTTCCTTCCATCTACCCATTCTCTTTTATCAAGTCAACAGCCGTCTCCTCCTCTTCCTCCCCCTCCTCCTCCTCCTCCTCCTCCTCACAGCCTGCTGAAGAAGGTGTGTGAGCAGAACGGAC